>NC_045449.1:47587621-47595015 GCF_002776525.5 Piliocolobus tephrosceles | reverse complement strand
AAAAAAAAAAAAAAAAAAAAAAAAAAGAGTTCCGGTATCTCTGTATCCTTGTCAACACTTGTTATTGTCTTTTTAAAGACATTAAAGTCATTCTGTTGGGTGTGAATTGGTATCACATTGTAATTTTTTTTTTTTTTTTTTCGAGACAGTCTCACTCTGTTGCCCAGGCTGGAGTGCAGTAGTGCGATCTCGGCTCACCGCAACCTCCGCCTCCTGGGTTTAAGCAATTCTGCTTCAGCCTCCTCAGTAGCTGGGATTACAGGCGCCTGCCACCATGCCCGGCTAATTTTTGTATTTTAGTAGAGACGAGGTTTCACCACGTTGGCCAGGCTGGTCTCAAACTCCTGACCTCAGGTGATCCACCTGCCTCAGCCTCCCAAAGTGCTGGGATTACAGGCATGAGTCACTGCACCCAGCCTCATTGTGACTTTGATTGGCATTTCTGTGATAGCTAATGATGTTGAGCATCTTTTCATGTACTTATTGGCTATTTATACATATTCTTTTCTTTGTTTTTTTCCTTGAGACAGTCTTGCTCTGTCACCCAGGCTGGAGTTTAGTGCCACGATCTCGGTTCACTGTAACCTCCGCCTCCTGGGTTCAAGCGATTCTCCTGCCTCAGCCTCCTGAGTACCTGGGATTACAGGTGCCCGCCACCACGCCCAGCTAACTTGTGTATTCTTAGCAGATACGGGGTTTCACCATGTTGGCCAGGCTGGTCTCAAACTACTGACCTCAGGTGATCCACCTGCCTTGGCTTCCCGGAGTGCTGGGATTACAGTCGTGCGCCGCCCCGCCCGGCCTGTATGTTTTTTTTGTTGTTGTTGTTGTAGAGACAGGTCTCACTTTGTTGCCCAGGCTGGTCCTGAACTCCTGGCCTCAAGTGGTCCTCTTGCCTTGGCCTCCAAAAGGACTGGGATTACAGGCATGAGCCACCATCCCCAGCCTTCACTGGTATCTTTTCTTTGGAAATTGTCTATTAAATTCTTTGCCCATTTACAAAAATATTTTTGCCCATTATTAAATTGGGTTGTCTTCTTCTTATTGCATTATAAGAATTCTTTTTATATTCTAGATACAGGTCTCTTATATATATGATTTGCAAATATTTTATCCCATTCATTGAGTTGTCTTTTTCATTTTTCTTTCTTTTTTTTTTGAGATAGAGTTTTTGCTCTGTCGCCCTGGCTGAAGTGCAGTGGCGCAATCTTGGCTCACTGCAACCTCGGCCTCCCAGGTTCAAGCAATTCTCCTGCCTCAGCCTTCTGAGTAGCTGGGATTGCAGGGACCCGCCACCACACCAGACAGATTTTTGTATTTTTAGTAGAGATGGGGTTTTGCCATGTTGGCCAGACTGATCTCGAACTCCTGGCCTCAAGCAGTCCCCCCGCCTTGGCCTCCCAAAGTGGTGGGATTACAGGCATGAGCCACTGCACCTGACCTGCCTTTTTCATTTTTCTTATGGTATCTTTTGAAGTTCAAGTTTTTAACTTTAATAAAGTCCAATTTATCTGTTTTTTTGTTGTGTGTGCTTTTGGTGTTATATCTAAGAAGACATTGCCTAACCCAAGGTCATGAAGATTTACTCCTTTGTTTTATTCTCAAATTTCTGGCCTCAAGTAGTCCTCCCAACTAGAGTTTTAGCTCTTTCTTTCTTTTTTTTTTTTTTTTAATTTTATTATGGTCAGAACATTTAACATAGATCTACTCTCTTAACAAAATTTTAAGTGTACAATTATGTTATTGATGACCATGGGAGCAGTGTCATAGCGCAGCTCTCTAGAGCACATTCATCTCGCTTGACTGAAACTTTATGCCTACTGATTAACTCCCCATTTCCCCATGCCCCCAGCCCCTGGCAACCACCATTCCACTCTTTGTTTCTGTGAATTTGACTATTTTGAAACCTGATATAAGGAGAATCATGCAATATATGTCTTTCTGCAACTAGCTGATCTCACTTAGCGTAATGTCCTCAAGGTTCGTCCATGTTGCATATTGCAGAATTTCCTTCTTTTATTAAGGCTGAATAGTATTCTGTTGTATATGTATACCACATTTCCTTTATCGTCTGCTGATGGATTTGTTTTCACATCTTAGCTCTTGTGAATAGTGCTGGAGTATATATAGTTTTAGCTCTTACATTTAAGTCTGTAATCCATTTTTGAGTTCACTTTTGGGTATGGTGTGAGGGACAGATTTATTCTTTTTTTTTTTTTTTGAGACGGAGTCTCGCTCTGTCACCCAGGCTGGAGTGCAGTGGCGCGATCTCCACTCACTGCAAGCTCCGCCTCCCGGGTTCATGCCATTCTCCTGCCTCAGCCTCCCGTGTAGCTGGGACTACAGGCGCCCGCCACCGCGCCCGGCTAATTGTTGTATTTTTTAGTAGAGACGGAGTTTCACCGTGTTTGCCAGGCTGGTCTCGATCTCCTGACCTCGTGATCCGCCCGTCTTGGCCTCCCAAAGTGCTGGGATTACAGGTGTGAGCCACCGCCTAGATTCATTGTTTAGTCTGCTCAATTTCACTCCTACATTCCACCCCAGTTCTGTTCTGTCCATACATTTTCTTTCTTTCTTTCTTTCTTTTTTGAGGCAGAGTCTCACACTCTTGCCCAGGCTGAAGTGCAGTGGCACAATTACGGCTCAGTGAAGCCTCTATCTCCCCAGGCTCAGGTGATTCTCCTGCCTTAGCCACCCGAGTAGCTGGGACTACAGGCACATGCCACCACACCTGACTAATTTTTGTAGTTTTTGAAGAGTCGGGGTTTTGCCATGTTGCCCAGGCTGGTGGCTGGTCTTGAACTCCTGGGCTTAAGCGATTTGCCTGCCTTGGTCTTCCAAAGTGCTAGGATTACAGGCATGAGCCACTGACCTCCTTTACCTGTCTTTTTCTCTTGCCCTACTGCTTTAAAAATCTTCAGAGGGGCCTGGCATGGTGGCGCATGCCTGTAATCCTAGCACTTTGTGAGGCCAAGGCAGGCAGATCACCTGAGGTCAGGAGTTCAAGACCAGTCTTGCCAACATGGTGAAACCCTGTCTCTACTAAAAATACAAAAATTAGCCGGGCATGGTGGTGCATGTCTGTAATCTCAGCTACTCGGGAGGCTGAGCCAGGAAAATTGCTTGAACCCGGGAGACGGAGGTTGCAGTGAGCCAAGATCGCGCCATTGCACTCCAGCCTGGGTGACGAGCAAAAGTCCATCTCAAAAAAAAAAAAAAAAAAATTCTTCGGAGAAGGCAGGAAGCAGTGGCTTACGCCTGTGATCCCAGCACTTTGGGAGGCCGAGTAGGGTGGATCACTTGAGGTCAGGAGTTTGACATCAGCCTGGCCAACATGGCAAAACCCTGTCTCTACTAAAAATACAAAAATTTGCCAGGTG
Source organism: Piliocolobus tephrosceles (assembly GCF_002776525.5). NCBI lineage: Eukaryota > Metazoa > Chordata > Mammalia > Primates > Cercopithecidae > Piliocolobus > Piliocolobus tephrosceles. The sequence continues at coordinate 47,591,635 of NC_045449.1, read as the reverse complement.
TGGTGGCATGTGCCTGTAATCCCAGCTACCCAAGAGGCTGAGGCAGGAGAATGGCTTGAACCCAGGAGACGGAGGTTGCAGTGAGCAGAGATTGTGCCATTGCACTCCAGCCTGGACAACAGAGCAAGACTCCGTTTCAAAAAAAAAATCTTTAGAGAACATTCCTGCTCAGGCCTTTGAATGAAGTTTCTTTTAGCAGGCCTTCCCACTTCACAGGGAACAGTGGGACTCAAATAGCGGGAGAAGGAGAAAGCAAGATATGGAAAGGAGGAGTAAACACGGGTAGATTTATTGGCTCCTGTGGCCCTCTCTTCCTCTCTGGAGTCGCAGTTCTTGCTTTGGACCTCCTCGGGCCTGTGAGTGTATTTCTAGCATGTCATGTTTTCTGATAGTGGCAGGTAAGAAGTGATTGCTGGTGGTGGCCAGCCCACTGCGAAACCGACAGCAGAGGAATGGAACACATCAGGAAACCTGCATGCCTAGTCCAGGCCTCCTGGGTAACAGTTCCTATGAAGGTCACACAGGGAAGTGGAGGTTTCTGGACACAGAAGTTCACCAGACTAGAACTAGCTGCTGAATTTTCATCTCCATGTTGCATATTGCAGAATTTTCACCTTTTTTTAAAGGCTGAATAGTATTCTGTTAATATATGTACAACAGAATCATATCTGGCACTTTGGGAGACTGAGGTGGGTGGATTGCTTGAGCTCAGGGCTTTGAAACCAGCCTGGGCAACATGGTGAAACCTTGTCACTACTAGAAATACAAAAAATTAGCTGGGTATGGTGGCACACCTGTAGTCCCATCTACTTGGGAGGCTGAAATAGGAGAATCACCTGATCTCAGGAAGTTGAGGCTGCAGTGAGCTGAGATGGCACCACTGCCCTCCAGTCTGTCTTATGGAAGTGAGATGCTGTCTCAATCAGTCAATCAATCAATCAGTCAATAAAGGAATTTTCATCTCCAGTAGATCAGCATAGAGTGAACTCATTGCTCTTTTTTTTTGAGACGGAGTCTCGCTCGGTCGCCCAGGCTGGAGTGCGGTGGTCAGATCTCAGCTCACTGCAAGCTCCACCTCCCGGGTTTACACCATTCTCCTGCCTCAGCCTCCCGAGTAGCTGGGACTACAGGCGCCCGCCACCTCGCCCGGCTACTTTTTCGTATTTTTTAGTAGAGACGGGGTTTCACCGTGGTAGCCAGGATGGTCTTGATCTCCTGACCTCGTGATCCGCCCGTCTGGGCCTCCCAAAGTGCTGGGAGCTCTTTTTTTTTTTTTTTTTTAAGACAGAGTCTCCCTCTGTTGCCTAGGCTGGAATGCAGTGGTGCGAACTCAACTCATTGCAAGCTCCGCCTCATAGGTTCACGCCATTCTCCTACCTCAGCCTCTCCAGTAGCTGGGACTACAGGCACCCGCCATCACGCCTGGCTAATTTTTTTGGTATTTTTTATAGTAGAGATAGGGTTTCACTGTGTTAGCCATGATGGTCTCTATCTCATGATCCGCCCGCTTTGGCCTCCCAAAGTGCTGGGATTACAGGCATGAGCCACTGCACCTGGCCAACTCATTGCTCTTGAATTGTTTCTCACTGAGCTTGATTAGCCCTCTCATCATTTATGCTGATGGCTCATGGAATTAATCATGTGGATATTCCAAAAACCACTTAAGTGACCTGAGATACAACAGACTTACCCTTCCTATTAAGTTGTATTTAGCATGGTATTTGAATGAGTTGGCATTCCACAAGTGCACTTCTCCTGGAGTGGAAAGAGTCTGGCCCAGTGTGCTAGAGATAGAAAAGGAAAGGCACATCCTTCTAAAATATTGCTTTAGGAGCTTCTGTGCTTCAAAACCTTTAGTATTACACTCCCTTTTATTTACCAGATAAAGTTTATTCTTCTCTCCCTGGCATTTAAGACTTTCTACAGTCTGGTCATAGCTTCAGTAGCTCACCTTAACCTAGCCCATCCTCCAGACCATGCGCCTTACGGCACAGGCATACCAGTCTTGCCGTTTTCTTTTCTTCCTTTATCCCACTGTTAGCCATCCTTCAGTTCTCAACTCCCTCCTTTTTCCTATCCACACATTCCTCCAAACAACTACTATGTGGCAGTCATTGTGCCGGGGACACACAAATGGGTAAGATAGTCTCTTCCTTCAAGGGACTCACAGACTAGTTGAGAAACCAGACATGTAGACAAGTAATTACTTAAGTACATGTAATATTTAGAACATAAAGATACACAGAGGCGGAAGTAGGTAATTCAACCTGGGTGAGACAAAAAAGCTCTCCCAGAGGAAGTGTCATTTAGCCAGCTCTTGGATGAACCTCTTAGCTTTGTTCCTTCTTCTGTTCCTACTGCCTGTTTTATCGTCTGTCACCTGAACTATTGTAACGGCCCCATAAATGGTCTTGCTGCTTTTTTCCTTTCCTTTTTCCAATCTGTACTTTATTTTTATCCCAGAATTACCTTTCAGTATCACTCATCTGATTGTGTGACTTCCCAGACTTAAACCAGAGAGTGTCCCATTGCCTTTATAGTCAAGTCCAAATTTATCATATTGTGGACAAACTTAAGTTCAAACCCAGACTCTGCCCCCTTATTACTAGTATGCTTTAGAGCAATAATTTTTTTTCACTGAGCTTTTCATAGCCTGTAAAGTGGGCATCACACTTTCCTTGCAGTGGTATTAGGATAGAGACAAGGAAGGGAAAGTTCTACCTTAGGCAAGGTAGCCAGCAATAGGAAGGATTACACAGCACAGCATAAAGAGCCCAGGTTTTGGCACCAGACAGGCCTGGGATCAAATCCTGACTGCACATACTGTCTGTGTGACTTTCAGAAAGGTGCCCATTTCTCTGAACTTCTTTTGCACAGTCAAATTAGTAATACTTTACGTGACTGTTAAGTATTACAAGTAATACCTTAGAATAGAATATATATGATTTATGTGTGATATATAATGATATAAAGCACTGGCCACTTATAGGCATTCAATACATAGAAGCATCTATTCTATTTATTATACAATAATAAATATTTATTAATACAATATTTGTATAATATTTATTAATGTGCTAGGCTGATGACCTGTCTTTCTGTATTACCTCCCTCCACTCATTATTTCCGTCCTATGATGCTGCCTTCTATCCCCGGAACCGTCCCTGCAGACGCACTCACCATTTCTAAAATGGGCAGTGTACTTTCACAGCTCAGGCTTGATTCTGACTTCCTACGGCCTGGGATTTCCTTCCTTTCATTTTTGGGAGAACTTCCATCCTAGGCTTTACTCAAGTGTGTTTCTCTGTAGCTTCCTCTAGCAACCATCCCCCTCTCCCACGCAGAATCAATACTTACTTTTTTATTTTTTTGAGACAGAGTCTTGTTCTGTCACCCAGGCTGGAGTGCAGTGGCACAATCTCACCTCACTTCAACCTCTGCCTCCTGGATTCAAGCAATCCTGCCTCACCTTCGTGAGTAGCTGGGACTACAGACACACGCCACCATGCCCGACTAATTTTTATATTTTTAGTAGAGACTGGGTTTTACCATATTGGCCAGGCTGGGCTTGAACTCCTGGCCTCAGGTAATCTACCTGCTTTGGCCTCACAAAGTGCTGGGATTATAGGCATGAGCCACCACGCCCAGCTCTGGAGATGTTTTTTTGTTTTTGTATTCCCAGCTCCTAGCATATAGCAAGGGCCTTGATACACTGAGTAGAAGTAAATTGAATAGAAATTTGGCAGGCCGGGTGCGGTGGCTCAAGCCTGTAATCCCAGCACTTTGGGAGGCCGAGACGGGCGGATCACGAGGTCAGGAGATCGAGACCATCCTGGCTAACACTGTGAAACCCCGTCTCTACCAAAAAATACAAAAAACTAGCCGGGCGAGGTGGCGGGCGCCTGTAGTCCCAGCTACTCGGGAGGCTGAGGCAGGAGAATGGCATAAACCCGGGAGGCGGAGCTTGCAGTGAGCTGAGATCCGGCCACTGCACTCCAGCCCGGGCGACAGAGC
>NC_045449.1:47501109-47587521 GCF_002776525.5 Piliocolobus tephrosceles | reverse complement strand
GCCTGTAATCCCAGCCCTTTAGGAGACCAAGGCAGGTGGATTACCTGAGGTTGTGAGTTCAAGACCAGCCTGACCAACATGGAGAAACCCCATCTCTACTAAAAATACAAAATTAGCTGGGCGTGGTAGTGGCACATGCCTTGTAATCCTAGCTACTCAGGAGGCTGAGGCAAGAGAGTTGATTGAATGCGGGAGGTGGAGGTTGCAGTGAACGTGCCATTGCACTCTAGCCTGGGCAACAAGAGTGAAGCTCTATCTCAAAAAAAAAAAAAAAAAGGGCCTGGCGCAGTGGCTCACGCCTGTAATCCCAGCACTTTGGGAGGCCAAGACGGGTGGATCACGAGGTCAGGAGATCAAGACCATCCTGGCTAACACGGTGAAACCCCGTCTCTACTAAAAATACAAAAAACTAGCCGGGCGAGGTGGCGGGCACCTGTAGTCCCAGCTACTCAGGAGGCTGAGGCAGGAGAATGGCATAAACCCGGGAGGCGGAGCTTGCAGTGAGCTGAGATCCGACCACTGCACTCCAGCCTGGGCAACAGAGCAAGACTCCGTCTCAAAAAAAAAAAAAAAATTGGCAGTCTGAGCCAGATTAGGAAAGACCTTGAATGCCAGGCTAAGCAGTTAAAACTTTACCCTGAGGTTGATGATGAGCCATGGAAGATTTCTAAGCAGGAGTGTAACATGATCTTGTAGATTCTTCCAATGTCAAGTGCTCTTGGTGCAATACCAGGAGAGGCATTAGGTGCCTTATTTCTGGCCTGATGTATGAGGACTGGGAGCCTGACCCTCTGACCATGGTAGCCTCATCCTTCTCTGAGCCTCTGCTGTTCTTGATGTCGGTAACCCTGGATTCTCACTTAATTGTATACTGCTTTGACTTTGAGTTGTGTCAGGGGATTTTCTCATCTCCCTGATGAGATTATAAGCCTCCTGTTTCTTCTGCGTGTACAACACTTTCTCCTCTTGTGTTCTCCTTCTCCCACACACGTACCTAACAGAATGAAGCACGTAGTAGATATTTCAATAGGAACTGTTCAAATGAAATGGAATAGAACTCTGGGATATAAAATTTCACACAACTAAAATAATAATAATATGGCTAATCCCTACAGTGAATCATCTACATGTGGCCTAGTAGAAATGAGGGGTAAGTCTCCCCTAGTTGAGATATGGATTATTCACCAATATTAGCTGAGTTAAAAATTTTCTAGGCTGAGCCAGGCATGGTGGCTCACATCTGTAATCCCAGCACTTTGGGAGGCTGAGGCGGGCGGATCACGAGGTCAGGAGTTCGAGACCAGCCTGACTGACATGGTGAAACCCTGTCTCTACTAAAAAGACAAAAATTAGCAGGGTGTGGTGACATGTGCCTGTAATCCCAGCTACTCAGGAGACTGAGGCAGGAGAATCACTTTAACCCACGAGGCAGAGGTTGCAGTGAACCGAGATTCTGTCACTGCACTCCAGCCTGGGCAACAGAGCGAGACTCGGTCTCAAAAAAAAAAATTCCTAGACTGGGCACAGTGGCTTATGCTTGTAATCCCAGCACTTTGGGAGGCCAAGGCAGGTGGATTACTTGAGGTCAGGGATTCGAGACCAGGCTAGCTAACATGTCTCTACTAAAAATACAAAAGTTAGCCAGGCATGGTGGCGCCTGCTTGTAATCCCAGTTGCTTGGGAGGCTGAAGCAGGAGGATTGCTTGAGCCCTTGTGGTAGAGGTTGCAGTGAGTCAAGATCACACCTCTGCACTGCAGTCTGGGCAACAGAGTGAGACTCTGTCTCGGAAGGAAAAAAAAAAGAACAATTTCCTGCTATTGGGATATATAATCAAGAATAGAGATGAAGTGAGAACAAGACTTAGAGAATTAATGAATAGAACATTCCTGAATAGTTCCTGTTAGAATAACTTATCTTGGCTAACAGGCAATTGATTCCTCTCAAGCTAGTGTTTTAGTCTCTTTTAGTTCCCCCAGTGTCATGTCCTGGCCTTGGCAGCAAGTCTGGATCTTAGACTAACCCAGAATCAATTTGTAGCAGGCACTTTAACTTTTTGCTCTACAAGCATACTCTCTGAGCCAGTGGGATGTTGTTTCTATCATGGAGATATGAGCCAGAAAAGGCAGAACTGCATAAGAGCCTTGAACTTTTTTTTTTTTTTTTTTTTTGAGATGGAGTCTCGCTCTGTCGCCCAGGCTGGAGTGCAGTGGCACAATCTCGGCTCCCTGCAAGCTCCGCCTCCTGGGTTCACGCCATTCTCCTGCCTCAGCCTCCCGAGTAGCTGGGACTACAGGCGCCCCCCACCACACCCGGCTAATTTTTTGTATTTTTAGTAGAGACGGGGTTTCACCATGTTAGCCAGGATTGTCTTGATCTCCTGACCTCATGATCCACCCACCTCGACCTCCCAAAGTGTTGGGAGTACAGGCGTGAGCCACCGTGCCCGGCCGAGCACTGAACTCTTTGTCTCTGTTTTCCCTTTAAGTCTCAGAGCCAGGCTTGGTATGCCAGGAAAAAGGAAATGGGCAGCCACCACGAATTGTTTCCGTTGGCAGAAAAACAAGGAAGTGGAATGGTTTCCTCTAGGCACAGATTTAACAATCACATTCTCTTGTGAGCACCCCCTGGAATGGGAACTGGCATGACTCTTTGGGATTTTTTTGGCTATTGAGAGGATTTAGCCAATGAAGGGTATCACAGAGCTGGATACTGGAAATTTAAAAATCAACTTTATTAAGGAATAATTTATGTATAATAAGTGTATTTTAAGTATATAATTTGATGAATTTCAGCAAATATATATGCTCATGTAACCATCACCCCAAACAACATATAAAACATTTCTGTCACTGTAGAATCATACTTTTCATGTCCCTTTACACTCAGCAACCCCCGCCCCGTGGCCAGGCAACTCATCTCATTTCTTTCATTATAGATACCTGTTGTAGAATTTCATATAAATGGGATCATACAGGATATACTCTTGTGTCTATGCCAGTTTTTGCCAGCAGTTTACTGAGTCTCTGCTCCACTGTCAACTTATAAACTACCCCGCCCCCAGCACCCCTCTCCAAACGCATGCATTCCTATGGCTTCCTTCATTTCTCCTTGAGTAAATTGGGTTTTTTCCCAACTCTAGGAAGGTATGGTTCCCTAGCCCAGTTACTGCATTAACTTGAACTTCCTCCATTCTCTGACATTTCTAAATAAAAAACGTTTGGAACATAAAAGGGGCAGCCAATTAAATGCCATTTCCCCTATTTATGCTCCTGGAGGAGTTCTAGTGACTCTAGGTTATCCCCTCACTGCCACCTGGGGCCTCATTGAGATAATAGGATTTGCAAGGAAAGTGTCTGGGAGACACAAGGCTGTGCTCCCTCCCCCCAGTCCATTAAGTCGGGACTAAGGTTTCCTCTGTAAATCCTGAATGCATTAGTGGCAACTGAGTTGAGGGTCAAATGTCAGATACTTTGCTGTGATGGGAGGGGACATCTGTGGTTAATTAGACCACTAACTGGCTAAACTGGATGTGGGGAAGGGCAGGATCTGCCCTCATCTCTGCACCAATGGAAAGCCAGCTGTCTGTCCAGGATCCAGCTCCCTGAAGGGATGAAAGACAGAAGGTTTGTTTGCAGTAGAGGAAAGGCATCCTGCCCCATCTCCCCCAGTTTAGTGTATGGCAGGACTTGACATCAGGAACTGGCCTTGCTTTATTTTATTTTCTCTTTTGAGACACGATCTCACTCTTGCCCAGGCTAGAGCGCAGTGCAGTGGCGCAGTCATAGCTCACTGCAACCTCAAACTCCTGGCCTCAAGCAATCCTCCCACCTCAGCCTCCTGAGTAGCTAGGACAATAGGTGTACACCACTATGCCTGGCTAATGTGTTTAATTTTTTTTTTTTATTTTGAGACAGAGTCTCACTCTTGTTGCCCATTGGCGTGCTTTTGTTTCAAAAAAACAGAGGGAAACTTGGACATGCTTTAAGCGAGATTGTGACATCCACATTGTAGCTTAGTGTCTCCGAGGCAGGTGGCCTCCTGGCTGAGAGCCTTACGTTCTCCTTGCTTTTCAGATCAATGAGCTGAGCAATGTTCCTGTTCCTGTCATGCTAATGCCAGATGACTTCAAAGCCTACAGCAAGATCAAGGTGGACAATCATCTCTTCAATAAGTAAGTCGTCTACCGAATGGACTCAGGTTTGTGGCAGTCCTTTCCCTCAAGTCAGAGGCTTCTGAAGCCTCGTGCATGGCGGGAGCACCTGGCAGGGTGTGACAGCAGCACCTGGATCTCAGAGCTGACAAACTGGCCAGGAAAATGCATTTGCTATGTGCCTCTCATCCTAGTATTGTCATCTCATTCCTTTATCAGCCTACCTCTGGTGTCCCTTGGGGCACGTGGCTGGGCTTAGGGTGATTCATCTAGAGCCAGCTCAGGTGGAAGTGAGCTGCTCTGGAGCTGAGGTATCCAGTGTGAGGCTGTAGCAGTGGCCCCATCTTGATCGTAGTCTGAGGCAGGAGGTTGCCAGGCATGTTCCTGGCCTGGGATGCTGCCAGGCTCTTTTCTGTTTGGCTGGTATATGAGCCACTGGCGGAGCATGGGGCTTGAGGGCACACTACCCAGAGTAGCACTTCCCATTTTTGTGTGTTGTTACTTCTTGGATTAGCACCAGTGTCTGAAGGTTGTCTCAGATATTGTTGGAAACACTAGCAGCCGCCTCACCTGGCACAGTTTTGGGCCTGCTTTAAGCCCTTTGTGGCCTGGATTTTCCATCCCTCTGTGGACCACCCCAGGACTATTTGCTGCTCACACTTTCTCCTTTCTGCATGTGAATCCTGGTTCTATTCTTCATTGTCTCACAGTCCCCACCACCTCACTAGCTGGGTTCTGTCACCCCACCATTCCCAGACTGTTAGTCCAGAGGAGAAGATTGACTTGAGAACGTCCCTTAGTGACCTCCCTCTGCCATAGTAAGTAATACCATCTTGTTCTAGAAGCCGTCTGTCTCCATAGCTGCCACTTGTTAAGTGGCCACCTAAGGAGGGAGAGGCAGCCCTCAACTCAACAGGCCAGAAAGAAGGTTGTTCTGACCCAGAGGTCAGGGCTCTGGAAGTGGGCATTGCACTACTACCCACTTCAGGGTCCATGGCCTCTGGTAAGGGGCTACCTCCTTGATATCTTGGCCTAAAGGAGAGAACCCAATCTCTTATTTTCTTCTATTTTATTCCTTTTGTCCTTCCAACAACTGTGTATGTGTTTTTGTTGTTGTTGTTGTTTTTGAGACAGAGTTTCGCTCTTGTTGCCCAGGCTGGAGTGCAGTGGCGTGATCTCGGCTCACTGCAACCTCTGCCTCCTGGGTTCAAGTGATTCTCTTGCCTCAGGCTCCCGAGTAGCTGGAATTACAGGCACCCGCCACCACGCCCGGCTAATTTTTTTGTATTTTTAGTAGAGATGGGGTTTCACCATGTTGGCCAGGCTGGTCTCAAACTCCTGACCTCAATCAGGGTGATCCACCTGCCTCGGCCTCCTAAAGTGCTGGGATTACAGGCATGAGCCACTGTGCCCAGCCCTGTATGTGCTATGCTATTTATTAGATTCTAGTATTGTTTACTAGAAGATGGGGTAGATAAGGCAGATAGGCCACTTCCTTTCCAAGAAGACATTCCTTTTGATTTCCTTAAAGCCTGTCATCCTGGAGTAGTCAGAGGGACATATTTCTGAAAAGGGGTCCCTAAACAGGATAGCTGTTGTAAAGATGGAGGATTGGTAGGAGTCATCATTTCAAGGTGACGTTCTGTCCTCCTGGGAGTCTGTATTGATGAGGGAGTGAGAGGGTGGAGATTGGTGCCAGCAGCCAGCAGACAGGGCTCTGTGGTCCCACTCAATTGACTGAAGACCTCTTTAACTCAGGCACTCTTTTCCTGTGTCCCAGTGGAAGCCCAGGGCAGGGCTTCCTGTATGTAACCATCTTCAGGATGCTTCCACAGGAGTATGGCCAGAGGAGAGGGGCCTTCTGAAGAGAGAGGTTTTTCCCTGTAGCATTCAGGCTGATTTCACCTCACAGCAGATGCTCACATGCAGCTTCCCACTGTAGTGAGCACAGTGCTTGTGAGGTGGAGCCTTCACTCAGGCTCATGGCCCAGCGGGTGAGAGTTTTTTTCTTTAATGTATGTTTTATTGAAGGGCAGCAAAAACATAGAAAAGTGCACAAATCCCAGATATACTGCTGGATTAATTTTACAAAGTGAACACAAGATGTAAAGGTTTTAAACTTTTACATGCTCAGAATCACCTGGGGTGTTTGTTTCTCGACTCAACTCCAGAATTCCTAAGAGCCTAGAAACCTATGTGTTAAGTATGGCAGATGTTCAGATCCAGGCGATCTGTGGACCACACTTTGAGGAGTTCTGAAGTCAGAATATAGATGAGGCTGGGTGTGCTGGCTCCTGCCTGTAATCCCAGCACTTTGGGAGGCTGAGGTGGGAGGATCGCTTGAAACCAGGAGTTCGAGACCAGTCTGGGCAACATAGCAAGACTCTGTCTCTATTACAAAAAATAATAATAATAATAGAATTAAGATGAGCAAGGGGCAGTTCACAAAGACATGTCTCTGCTTTTCCCTAGGGAGAACCTGCCCAGCCGCTTTAAGTTTAAGGAGTATTGCCCCATGGTGTTCCGAAACCTTCGGGAGAGGTTTGGGATTGATGATCAGGATTACCAGGTACGGAGGCTCCTGGCAACATCAGAGTATTAGGGAATGGAATGGGGTCAGGAAGCCACAGGACATGTAGATAATCAAAACATGTTGGCTGTTTTGTGCTGTGTCTCTGTGTCATGCCTTGCTCCAGCCCAGGCGGTCTCTCCCCCAGCACTCGGGGGCCCCTTGGAGGGTGAGGGCCTTAGACATGCTTCTGAGGATGCTGCACACACTCAGGTTCCTCTCCCTCGGAGGGAGAGCAGCAGGAGGGAGAGGGGTCTGCAGAAGCGCCTTCATTTTAGTCTGACATTCCCAGTCTAGGCTGAAGAACCCTTCTCATTCGTAGTTTCGCTTCAAAGACAGAATTGGGTGGGACATGGTGGCTCATGCCTGTAATCCCAGCACTTTGGGAGGTCAAGGCAGGTAGGTCACCTGAGGTCAAGAGTTTGAGACCAGCCTGGCCAACATGGTGAAACTCTGTCACTACTAAAAAATACAAAATTAGACGGGCGTGGTGATATGCGCCTGTAGTCCCAGCTACTCGGAAGGCTGAGGCAGGAGAATCGCTTGAACCTGGGAGGTGGAGGTTGCAGCGAGCCGAGATCATGCCATTGCACTCCAGCCTGGGCGACAAAAGTGAAACTCAGTCTCAAAAGAAAAAGAGAATTGTTGTCAGTGAGAGATGAGGCCTCTTAAAGCAGATAAAACAGATTAGAAAAGGAAGACTTCAGGGGTAGTGAACCTCTTGCCAGGTATGAGTGTCACCTCCTAAACTTACGCCCTATCCTGGTGGTGGGAGGGAGGGTTGGCCTGCTAGGGCAGCTGCCCCCTTCAGGGGGTGACAGTGTTGTAGAGGCCATTGACCTCTTGGGAGGAATCAATCCCAGTGTCAGGGACATTAGAATCTGACTCATAGTCCATGGTTTTTGTCACTTCTCCTCTTAGCATGTCTCCTTGGATCTTCTTCCCTGGCAGACAGCCTTGTGGTGAAGGTGGGCGAATTTTCCACCTCACCTTTGTAGCTGTAAGAAATATAACTGACTTTGGCCGGGCGCGGTGGCTCACGCCTGTAATCCCAGCACTTTGGGAGGCCGAGGCAGGTGGATCACGAGGTCAGGATATCAAGGCCATCCTGGCTAACATGGTGAAACCCTGTTAAAAAAAAAAAAAGAAAAAAAAAAAGAAATGTAGCTGACTTCTGTTTTTTTTTTTTTTTGAGATGGAGTTTCACTCTTGTCGCCCAAACTGGAATGGAATGGCACGATCTCGGCTAACTGCAACCTCCGCCTCCTGGGTTCAAGCGATTTTTCTGCCTCAGCCTGCCAAGTAGGTGGGATTATAGGTGCCCGCCACCACGCCTGGCTAATTTTTTGCATTTTTTTTTTGTTAGTAGAGATGAGGTTTCACTATGTCGGCCAGGCTAGTCTCGAACTCCTGACTTCATGATCTGCCTGCCTCAGCCTTCCAAAGTGCTGAGATTACAGGCGTGAGCCACCATGCCTGGCCTGAAATATAGCTGACTTTCATTCATCTATGGGGAAAACTCTTTTTCCCATAGCACAGTGAAACCTAGAATGGATGCCCCTTTTCTAACACTGTAGTTCTTCCCACCCCTCGCCTTTCACGGAGTAGTTCACAGCAGCAGAATGGACCTTGGGTTAGAGTCTCCTCCCCTCTCTCCTCCTCTCTGGAGGGCTTGCATGCAAAGAAAAGTATCTTGAAGAAGAGGGCGAGGGTTTGTGAGAGGAGGAGGAGATGCCTGGGGCTTGAATGCCCAGGAATGCCCACACCTGAGAGGTACTGGGAGGTTCCTGCAGCCCCCTGTTAGGATTGAACCCTGAACTCAATCAGGACTTGACTGGGGGTGGAGGTTTTCTGGAAACTTCTTGCCACTGTTGCAACCCCAAGTTGCTCAGACATCTTCCCTCCATTGTTCCTTGGTGAGGGGTTCCAAGTGAGGGGTTCCTTCGCCTCCCCTGGGCTAACCACATCCTCTCAGTGTCTGCATTTTGCCGCTAATAGCCTTGTGGGTGCATGCCCGTGCTCAAGACTGAAATGAGGGCAGGGAGGATGGTGCTCAGGGAGGGGACCCTATATTCTTGGACTGCCAGCCACTTAGAGAGTCAGGAGATGCTGCCTCTACCTCCCAACTAGGCTTGCAGCCTATAAGTCTTATGGTAGAAAGGCCAGGCTGGGAGGAAGAGGCACTCAGTCACAGAGTCTACTCAACATTTCTGTGACGGGAACACTCTTTTTTGGGGTGCTACCTTAGCACCTTTGCTGAGGAACTCCCTGAGCTGCTTATCACCTCTGACTTTAGTTTTCCCCATGAAGGTGGTCCTCACTCCTCCGCCAGGGTTTTCTGAGGAGGTATTAGGGGAAAGTAAAGAGTAGGATCCTGATCAGCCAGGCATGGTGGTGCATGCCTATAGTCCCAGCTTCTCAGGAGGCCAAGGCTGAAGGATCCCTTGAGCCCAGGAGTTCAAGGCTGCAGTGAGCTATGATTGCACCACTACACTCCAGTTTGGGTGACAGCAAAACACCATCTTTTTTTAAAAAAAGGGGCTGGGTGTGGTAGCTCACACCTGTAATCCTAGCACTTTGGGAGGCTGAGGAAGGATTGCTTGAGCTCAGGAGTTCTAGACCAGCCTGGGCAACATGGCAAAACCCCATCTCTACAAAAACTACAAAAATAAGCCAGGCGGCTGGGCGCGGTGACTCAAGCCTGTAATCCCAGCACTTTGGGAGGCCAAGACGGGCGGATCACGAGGTCAGGAGATCGAGACCATCCTGGCTAACCCGGTGAAACCCCGTCTCTACTAAAAAATACAAAAAACTAGCCAGGCGACGTGGCAGATGCCTGTAGTCCCAGCTACTCGGGAGGCTGAGGCAGGAGAATGGCGTAAACCCGGTAGGCAGAGCTTGCAGTGAGCTGAGATCCGGCCACTGCACTGCAGCCTGGGCGACAGAGCGAGACTCCATCTCAAAAAAAAAAAAAAATAAGCCAGGCATGGTGGTGCACACCTGTAGTCCCAGCTACTTGGTAGGCTGAGGCGGGAGGATCACTTGAGCCCAGGAGATAGAGGATGCAGTGAGCTGAGATCTCACCATTGTACTCCAGCTTGAGTGACAGAGTGAGATTCTGTCTCTACAAAAATGATAATAATAACAGGATCCTCATTAAGAGATGGGGAAAGGACTTGGAGAGGAGACATTTCTGTGACATGATCCCCATGTATGTTTTCTTGGGAACAGGGACTTTTGGGATCTCCCCTCAGCCTTGCCTCCCTATCCCTTTGGTTGACTCACACCTTCCCGCACCCTCCCTCTTAAGGCTTCTATTGTTCTCTGATCCTAATGGGAATAGGGCCTTGAAGAGGAGCAAGGATACAACCAGGAAAGCTCCCCCAAACTGCCTCCCAGCCCTGCATAGACAAGCAGGAGGTTGAGGCAAGGGGAAAGGTGTCAGGCTCAGAGATGAGGATCAGCTGTCTGCCTTGGGGAAGGTTTTTCAGCATTAGGGTAGATCCACAGACAAGAGACCAATGGGCATTGCTTCTTTGTGCTAGACCCCTTGAAGACAGTATTTCCTAAGCTTCATCTTTGCCACCCCCGAGAGACTGGGAGAATCAGCTCAGTTTGTGTCTTTGTGTTCCCGATGAGGAGATGCAGGGGTAGAGATGTTCAATGTCTCACCCAAGGTCGTAGTGCATGTGAGAGTCCAGATTAGACTCAGCCCCCTCCATCAGAGGCAGAGTTTTAGTAGGATAGCTCTCTGGGATCAGGATGGAAACCTTCACAGTCAGTCCTCTTCCCATCCTAGACTGGGATGAAGGGCACGTGATAAGGAACAATTCTTGTCACTTTGGAGGAAGACTTAGGGAGGGATGTGAACACTCTGTGAGAAAAGGGGTGGGTAAACTCCCATCTGGGAGTCCCTCTATCTCCGTGGTGTTGGCACTCAAGCAGTCCAGCCCCTGCGGGAAGACTCAGTGAAAGAATTCTATTCCCCTGGCAAGCCCAGCCTGCTTTTGTTTCGATTATCAGAATTCAGTGACACGCAGCGCCCCCATCAACAGTGACAGCCAGGGCCGGTGTGGCACGCGTTTCCTCACCACCTACGACCGGCGCTTTGTCATCAAGACTGTGTCCAGCGAGGACGTGGCGGAGATGCACAACATCTTAAAGAAATACCACCAGGTATGGTGAGTCCCAAGCCTGGGCTGCAGAGGATGGGTTGGAAGAGGGAGAAGAGAGCCCCGGGGGAGCTTCTTAGGGAGGGGTTGGTCCTCTCTGGTAATGGCAGCTGCTTCTGATCACCAAGCAGTGGGACTCTTCTGCAACTGTGTTTCTGTGAGCTGAAATGCCTAATTTAAAAAGGGAAGAAGGAGCCGTGAAGGCTCATTGCTAACTGAGCCCCAGCTGGAAAGTGTTCACGCTCTGGCACCCGTTTCTTCTGAAAGAGGGCCCCTCGGCTCAGCAGGCTTGTTTCTTTTCCTGTCCCATCTCTCCACTCATCTGGAACCTGTCCACGAGGAAGGCAGGGAGTCCCGTGGCACCATCTGTGTGTCTGTCCTCAGCCTGCTTGGGTCTTCATTTCTGGGGCACCTGAGAAGGGCTGAAGTGTGTTTCGGGACTTCTGGTGTTTCGGGAGTTATGGCAGAAACCCTGGGGCATGGCGTGGATAAGAGCTTTGGATATGGAGCCGTTCTCTTCTCCCAGATGGCTGGATCCCTGGCGGGCCTTGTCTCTTCCCTGTGGCTTTCCCGTATCAGGCTGGCAGAAGAGATGCAAGGTGTGGACCAGGGATTTTCCTGTGGTAGAAAATCTTAGGTGAGATACTAATAATATGAACCCACAGGGGCTCTGAGCCACCTGCTCAGATCGCCTTTCTCTCTGCCATGCCAACAGGAGGCTGGAGGTGGCTGTTGCCTGTTTTAAGCCTGAGAAACCCCTATTGCTTCATAGAACCCAGCTGGAGAACTACTGGTCTAGAGGCTGGAATTCCAGGGAGCCAGGGAGCATTTTAGTCTGGGGTGAGCCCCATCCATCCCTGGCAGTGCCTGTTCCTTAGTCTTTTCTCTCTTCTTCCTTTCCATTCTAGTTCATAGTGGAGTGTCATGGCAACACCCTTTTGCCACAGTTCCTGGGCATGTACCGCCTGACCGTGGATGGTGTGGAAACCTACATGGTGGTTACCAGGAACGTATTCAGCCATCGGCTCACTGTACATCGCAAGTACGACCTCAAGGTAAAGGGCTCTGTGTTTGCTGGAGCTGTGCCTCCCTGCTGTCTGAGCTCCAGAGGGGCCACTACTCCAACTTCCATGTAATTGGGAAAGCTGGAAGCCTGTGTGTTGGCATGGACAGGGAACTCTGGAGTGGATATGCCTGATTCTTGTGGACCAAAGGCTGTTTGAAGTCCAGATGACAGTAACAGGAGATTATTTAAGCCCTAAATGTGGCATATTTATGCAGCAGTTGATGTTCCTGTCTGTGGAATGTGCACAGGGAGGGAGGCCGTGCTAACGCACGCACTTTAGCATCCATCAGGCCCCCATGGACTGCCAGCACGAGTGCATCTCTAGATGCTGAGAAGGACACACTTGTGGCCGTGAACTAGGGTGCTCCGTATTCTTGAACCTGGCTTCTGACTTCTGTCGACTTATGCCGCCATCCCTTTCCTCTGTGCTGCAGCTGCGCTGGTTTCCTCTGCGTTCCTGCAGTGCCTGTGCTCCTCTTCCCAGGATTTCACACCTGCTGTCTGGAACAGTCTCCTCTCTGTCCACCTCCTCCTTCCCCAACCTAATTGCTTCCTCCTCACCCTTCTGAGCTCAGCCCAAATACTACTTTCAGGAAGTAGGTAGGCCCTGGCCACTGTCCCTCCGCAGGCCAGGCCCCTGTGGTGTGTGCTTTCAGCGTGTACTGTCTCCTCCCTGTACCACTGAGCACCGTGGTAGTGAATGAACCACTGCTGAATATCTGTCTCCCCTGTTAGAAGGAAAGTGGCTTAAAGGCAGGGACTGAGCTTCTCCAGTGCAGTCCTGTTTGCTGAGCACGTAACAAGTATATTGCACGTAGAGCTCTATAAGTGGGCTTGACACAGTAAATGAACAAGGTGCTGCCTCCTGGCCCCTCTAGGACTCTAATCAGCCTACTTCAGTTCACCTGCTGGCTCTCCCATGTTTGCTCATGCAGTCGACTTTGCCTCAGCTGGACTTCCCCTGATGGCTCTTCTCCTTTCAGGGTTCTACGGTTGCCAGAGAAGCGAGCGACAAGGAGAAGGTATGCTGGTGCTGAGCAGGAATACAAGGGTTGCTCAGAGTCAGAAACAACTCCTGTCAGCCATCCTGTCCCTCGCCCACCCCAGCCCCTAGCCAAGCTCCCAGACATACCATCTGTCGACATGAAATGCCCTGTGTCACGAATCACCTGCCTGTCCTTAACGCTAGGCCTAGACCTTGGTCTGTGGTCTTTTACCTCTGCCCTTACTAGGTTCTTCATAGTCCTGCTGGGATGGCAGACATTTCCATCTCATAGTCTAGCCTGAGTCAGTTACTGGCTGCCTGAGCCCTGAGCTGGTCCATGCTCAAGTGGAAAGAATCCTTTAGTCGTTCCTCATCTTTCATGTATTTGCCCTCCCTGCCTGCCCAAAGCCGGGGACTGGAGGCTCCTGCACTGTTGATTTAACAGGTTGAGTGTCAGTACACTGAAAACCTTTCCGCTTTCTGTACAGTTGCTCCCAGCAGAACAGTTGGGTGTCCCTGGGGTGAATGAATAAGGCTTACCCAACCTAACTGCTGTTGCTCACCTAGGCCAAGGACTTGCCAACATTCAAAGACAATGACTTCCTCAATGAAGGGCAGAAGCTGCACGTGGGAGAGGAGAGTAAAAAGAACTTCCTGGAGAAACTGAAGCGGGACGTTGAGGTACTTACTAACCTTCATTTTCACTTGCAGGGCTCCTTCTTACCTAGAGTAGGAGCCTCTTAAACCTTAAGAAGAATGGAATTCACTACTTTCCAGGAGTATAGACAAAAGGTGATTTGAGCAGTGTGGGCACTTATGGGCACCTAAAGCAAGTGCAAATGATCATTCCACCTGATGGAGCATAGTTGGCACCAGTAGTACCTTTGTTATTTAGTTTAGAATGCTTTTCCCTTTTCACTAATTCATTCCAACACCTTTTCCAAACTCCCTTCTGCTGCTGTCCCTACAATGGAGAGGGCATCTGGCCATCAGAGCTGTAGGAACCCAGCTCTTAAGATCCTGTAACCCCAACATTTTGGGAGGCTGAGGTGGGAGGATCACTTTAGCTCAGCAATTCAGTACCAGCCTAGACAACATAGCAAGACCTCATCTCTACTAAAAATTAAAACATTGGCAGGGCGCGGTGGCTCAAGCCTGTAATCCCAGCACTTTGGGAGGCCGAGACGGGTGGATCACGAGGTCAGGAGATCGAGACTATCCTGGCTAACACGGTGAAACCCCGTCTCTACTAAAAAAATACAAAAAATCTAGCCGGGCGATGTGGCGGGCACCTGTAGTCCCAGTTACTCGGGAGGTTGAGGCAGGAGAATGGCGTAAACCCGGGAGGCGGAGCTTGCAGTGAGCTGAGATCCGGCCACTGCACTCCAGCCTGGGCGACAGAGCGAGACTCCGTCTCAAAAAAAAAAAAAAATTAAAACATTTAGCCAGGGTCAGGGGCACACACCTGTAGTCCCAGCTACTTGGGAGGCTGAGGCGAAAGGATTGTTTGAGCCCGGGAGATGAGGCTGCAGTGAGCTGTGGTCTCACCACTACACTCCAGCCTGGGCAAGAGAGCGAGACATTGTCTCAAAACAAAAACCAAAAAAGTTGGCTAAGCATGGCTGCTCATGCTTGTAATCCCAGCACCTTGGAAAGATGAGGTGGGAGGATCACTGGAACCTAGCAGATCAAGGCAGCATGAACCATGATCGTGCCACTGCACTCCAGCCTGGGTGACAGAGCAAGACCCTGTTTCAAAAAACAAAAATCTACCAACCAGGTTCTTCTCTGGCTCTAGCTCTGATTCTCCACTTATCCAGCAAACTTCAGTTTGTAGTCCGGGGAGGACAGGTGCTCAATAGGGAGAATGTTACCTGGACCACTTGATAATTCAGTGTCTTCTTCTCTTTTGATAAATTGAGAGGCTGCTCGTTAAAACCAAACCCTACAAACAAACTTGGGGAAAAAAGTTTTTTTTGTTTTTTTTTTTAATTGTGGTAAAATACATCTAATAATAGGTGTATTTTTGGGGGGAGGGGGAGGAAATTTTCACTCTGTCCCCATGCTGGAGTGAAGTGGCATGATCTCGGCTCACTGCAACCTCCACCTCCTGGGTTCAAGTGATTCTCCTGCCTCAGCCTCCCAAGTAGCTGGGACTATAGGTGCATGTTAGCCATTTTGAAGTATGAGTGGCATGAAGTACATTCACATTGTTACGCAACCAACACTACCATTCATCTCTGAACTTTTATCTTCCCCAGCTGAAACGCTATACCCATTGAACACTAATTCCCAGTTCTCCCTCCCTAACCCCTGGCAATCAGTATTCTATTTTCTGCCCCTGTGAAGTTGACTACTCTAAGAATTTCACATAAGAGGAAGCAAACAGGCTGGGCGCGGTGGCTCACGCCTGTAATCCCAGCACTTTGGGAGGCCAAGGTGGGCGGATCACGAGGTCAGGAGATCGAGACCATCCTGGCTAACATGGTGAAACCTCATATCTACTAAAAATACAAAAACAAAATTAGCCAGGCGTGGTGGTGGGCACCTGTGGTCCCAGCTACTCTGGAGGCTGAGGCAGGAGAATGGCATGAACCCAGGAGATGGGGCTTGCAGTGAGCCAAGGTGTGCACCACTGCACTCCAGCCTGGGCGACAGAATGAGACCTCATCTCAAAACACACACACACACACACACACACACACACACACACAAACCTGATTAATATTCCATTGTTTGAATGTATTACATTTTATTTATTCATCAGTTAATGGACCCTTGTTATATCAGTTGGGGTTCTCCAGAGAAACAAAACCTATAGAATGTTTTGTAAATCTCTTTATACCAAGAGATTTATTTTTTATTTTATTTATTTATTTATCTTTGAGACAGAGTCTCGCTGTGTTGCCCAGACTGGAGTGCAGTGGCGCGATCTTGGCTCACTGCAAGCTCCACCTCCTGGGTTCACGCCATTCTCCCACCTTAGCCTCCTGAGTAGCTGGGACTACAGGTGCCCACCACCACGCACGGCTAGTTTTGTTTTTGTATTTTTAGTAGAGACCAGGTTTCACCGTGTTAACCAGGATGGTCTCGATCTCCTGACCTTGTGATCTGCCCTCCTTGGCCTCCCAAAGCGCTGGGATTACAGGCGTGAGCCACCACGCCTGGCCCCAAGAGATTTATTTTAAGGAATTGGTTCATGGGATTATGGAGACCAACGAGATCTGTAGTCAGCAAGCCGGAGGCCCAGGAGAGCTGGTGGTGTGGTTTTACTCTACAGGCCATCAGCCTGTACTCTAGCGGCCTTTACTCTAGCGGCACTCAGGCCCAGTCCAGCTGGCATATACAATTAGCCGTCACACTCAGATTGCTTCCACCTCGTAGCTGTTGGGAATAATGCTACTGTGAACATGGGTGTCATAAACTTCGTATTGCAAGGAAGCATTTCCTTAGTCACCCCTAACTATGTTCTTTCTTTATTCTGTCTTTCATCATCTGACATTATTTGTCCTGAGTCTTTCTCCTTCTCCCTTTTCTACCTCCTCCTACTGTCGTTCTAAGAATAATTTAATGCAGTTTACTCAGTGCATTTATTTTCAATGCATATTGCTTTATAAATGTTCTCAGGTGGGTGGAGGGCATGGTGCATGGACCCTCTTTTTCCTGGGACCCCGGCCCCTTCTCCGTGGGCCTTGAGAAGGCTTTGTCTAGAAGTGTTCAGAGTGGTGTCCCTCCCGCCCTTCCTCTTCCAAGGAGATCCTGCTGGGCTCCCATCTTTAGGGCTCCTTGTGCTTTAAGTTGTGTTCTGGGCCTGTGCATAGAGCTGCTCTGCTTCCATGGTGATTCTCCTCCTAGTTCTCTGTTAGGGCCTAACACGGTGGTCAGTCTAGCAGTCTCCTAGTGACCACTGTGTGATGGTGACTGCGCTCTTGCCTCTTTATTAGCTAAACTGGAATGCCAGCTGGCCATTTCCATCCTGTATCATTCCACACTTTGTCTGGAAATCCTAGATAAAAGACTTGAACCACCACCCTACTCACAGCACCCATTAAACAGATGAGAAAACTGAGGCTTGGCAAGGGGAGTCACATGATGCTAGGGGGAGGGCCCCAGAACTTTCTCCTGCATCACACAAACTCTTTCGACCTTTGGGGAATGGGTTGAGAATATTGGTTGGTTCTGGCGGCCATTCTTGTGTGGTTTTGTGTTCCCTCTTCCTTTTTTTTCTATTTTTACCTGGGCTAATAAAGAAGTCAATGACATTGTTTTTTCAGACTTTGTCTCCGAGGCCAGTTAGAAGTATATTTTACCTTGCAACCCAATGGATACACACAACTAAAACACTGTCTACCTTTATTTTCTATCTTGAATTCTGATATTTTTATTCTGTTTTATTATACCATAGTCCCCCTTTATCAGCAGGGGACATGTTCCAAGATCCCCAGTGGACGCCTGAAGCCACAGATAGTACTGAGCCCTATATATACGGTGCATGAATTTTTTTTCCTTTTTCACAATTTCATGGATAGAAGATTTGTTCTTGCAGGAGATCTTAGCAACCTCAGCATGCGATTTATTTTCTTTGTAAGTCAAGAGCTTTCACCTTTTCACTTAAAGCTGGCTAGGTGCAATGGCTCACACCTGTAATCCCAGCACTTTGGGAGGCTGAGGCAGGTGGATCACTTGAGGTCAGGAGCTTGAGACCAGCCTGGCCAACATGATGAAACTGTGTCGCTACTAAAAATACAAAAATTAGCCGAGTGTGGTGGTGATGCACGCCTGTAGTCCCAGGTACTCGGGAGGCTGAGGCAGGAAAATCACTTGAACCTGGGAGGTGGAGGTTGCAATGAGCCGAGATTGCACCAGTGTACTCTAGCCTGAGTGACAGAGCAACACTTTTTCTCAAAAAAAGAAAGCACTTTATGGCTTCTCTTTGGCATATCTGAATTGCCAGCATTACTGCTCTTGCTCTTTGGGATCATAATGAAGTCAAATACGGGTTACTTGAATACAAGCACTGTGATACAACTATAGTGAACTGATGACCAAGATAGCTACTGACAGCTACTGAAAGACTAATGGGACATTAGTGTGTACAGTGTGGATACACTGGACAAAGGGATAATCTGCATCCTGGTCAGCACTGAACAGAACATAGCTAGATTTTATCCCACTACTCAGAATGGTGCACTATTTAAAAACTTACGAATTATTGCTGGAATTTTCCATTTAATATTTTTGGACTGTGGTTGACCACAGGTAACTGAAGCCATTGTGGATAAGGGTGGACTACTGTATTTAATTTAAAGAAATCCTAGTTCCAGCCCACTACATTGGGTTTAGGAGTTGTAATGGGTTGAAATTTGTGATCAGAAATATATTGCTGTGTTGCATCCATCTCTCCAACCTCTTCCATAGTATATCATTTCATTATTTCTTTCCTCAAACTTGGCCATGGCCTCTTTTTTTTTTTAATAAGAGACAGGGTCTCACTCTGTTCCCCAGGTTTGAGTGCAGTAGCACCGTCATAGCTTACTGCAGCCTCAAATATCTGGACTCAAGCGATCCCACTTCAGCCTCCCAAGTAAGTAGGACCACAGGTGTGCACTGCCACGCCAAGCTAATTTTTTTTGTTTTTTGTTTTATTTGAGATGGAGTATCACTCTGTCCCCCAGGCTGGGGTGCAGTGACGCGATCTTGGCTCACAGCAAGCTCCGCTTGTCAGGTTCACACCATTCTCCTGCCTCAGCCTCCTGAGTAGCTGGGACTACAGGCACCTGCCACCATGCCCAGCTAATTTTTTGTATTTTTAGTAGAGACGGGGTTTCACTGTGTTAGCCAGGGTGGTTTCGATCTCCTGACCTCGTGATCCACCCGTCTCGGCCTCCCAAAGTGCTGGGATTACAGGCGTGAGCCACCACACCTGGCCACACCCAGCTAATTTTAAAAGTTTTTTGTAGAGATGGGATCTCACCACATTGCTGAGGCTGGTCTCAAACTCCTGGCCTCAAGTGATCCTCCCTAATTGGCCTCCCAAAGTGCTGGGATTGCAGGCATGAGCCACCGTGCCCAGCCACCATGGCCTCTCTTGATCCCAAACCGTCATGGGCTGTTCCCTCTTCCTGCAGCGCTCATTCTGTCTTTAACCTGCAGCACTTGCCTCACTGACTCCTCTTCATCCTTCAGCCTTGGCCTCAACTCCTTTCTTCAGGGAGGGTCTTGCTCACCCCTCACTGTAAACTCCCACAGCTCCTTGATTTTTTTTTTTTTTTTAAGACAGTCTCGCTCTGTTACCCAGCTAAAGTGCAGTGGTGTGATCGCAACTCACTGCAGCCTCGACCTCCTGCCTTTCCCTTGCTGAATGACTGTCTTCCCCACTAGACTTAGAGAGCTCACTGAGGGCAGGTGCTCTGATGCCTTACTCTCTGTTGAATTTCAAAACTCTGTAGAATTGAGTTGAATGCCTTTTCCCCCTTTCTGGATGTCACTGAGATGTCCTGTGTAACCTCTTCTTCCTTCCATCTTTCCATCCTTGGCCCTCCTAGTTCTTGGCACAGCTGAAGATCATGGACTACAGCCTGCTGGTGGGCATCCATGACGTGGACCGGGCAGAGCAGGAAGAGATGGAGGTGGAGGAGCGGGCAGAGGATGAGGAGTGTGAGAATGATGGGGTGGGCGGCAACCTACTCTGCTCCTATGGCACACCTCCCGACAGCCCTGGCAACCTCCTCAGCTTTCCTCGGTTCTTTGGTCCTGGGGAATTCGACCCCTCTGTTGATGTCTATGCCATGAAAAGCCATGAAAGTAAGTCAGAACCTGTGCCTGCCCTGCACAGCCCTGCCCTCATCCTAACCCCTCAGCTCATTGTTTAGATCCTTCTAGGGGCATCTGGGCCTCCACCTCATTCATTGATGCCTTTGACCTCTTTCTGCCTCCAGACTCCCCTCCAGGGTCGCCACCTCAACCTGGGGCCCTGGGGCTCCTTCTCTGCCAGGCTTTCCTATGCTTCCCTGCTTGTCCTGGCTGACTGAGGAATGGTTCTGCTCTGGTTCATGGGGTGAACCAAACTTTATTCACACTGCCCTGTCAGCCCCTCAGAGTGACTGTGAAGATCCAATAAGATATGAGCTATGAAAGCTGGAAAGGACTCCACTGATCCTTTTCTCAGCCCCAACATGATAAGGATGGAGCTGAGCCTTGTGTCTGGGGGTTGTAGCAGTGCCCAGCTGCTTTCTGCCCTTCTTCTACCCGCTCTTCCTCCTTCCGTGTTCTCCATGTCCCTCCAGGTTCCCCCAAGAAGGAGGTGTATTTCATGGCCATCATTGATATCCTCACGCCATACGACACGAAGAAGAAAGCTGCACATGCTGCCAAAACAGTGAAACACGGGGTGAGTCCTCTCCGCCTGCATCCAGGGCCCAGCTGAGTCGGTCCGTCTATGCTCACCTTCAGACCCCAGGGAGGGCAGTCTCAGGCCTCTTGCTCCAAGGAACACACTCCTGTCCCCTTCTTCCCAGGAGAGCGGACTGGAAGAGCAGCCTGCCTGCCTTGCCATGTTCCCTGTCTTCACCTACCCACTCCCTGCCAGGCTGGGCCCAATTTGTTTATCCCCCAGTTCTCTAGCCCTTGGGGCCAAGCCCGCCAGCGTTTTTCCTCAGGGCCTGCTGGGCCTATTGTGCATCTTGTTGAAGGGCCAGTAATAGCTTTGTTTCCATGACCATATTGCTCCCCACAGGCCTGTTTCCCCGTGGGCCTGAAGCCCTGTTCTCCATGTAGTGACCCCCACAGAGATCCAGAGCCTCTCTGCCACCTCCCCACTGCCCTTCTTCTACTTCAGTACAGGCCTGGGGTTATAAATCACAGGAGTGGGGCCAAGACAGTTCAGGACTTGTGAGCCACTTCCTGAGGTAGTCTGCTCGGTCTTGGTGGGGCCGGGGGTGGTATTCAACTCTGATACTAAGTGGCTTCTGAATACCCTGGCTCCTCCCAGGTGCAGCCTCCTGATTGGGGCACAGGAACTCAACCTGAATCAACCTCTTGTGTATTACAGGCAGGGGCTGAGATCTCGACTGTGAATCCTGAGCAGTACTCCAAGCGCTTCAACGAGTTTATGTCCAACATCCTGACGTAGTTATCTTCTACTTTCAGCCAGAGCCAGAGAGCTGGATATGCGGTCGGGGATCGGGAGTTAGGGAGAAGGGTGTATTTGGCTAGAGGGGAGGGTGGGAGCAGAGTTGGGTTTGGGAGGGCTTTAGCAATGAGACTGCAGCCTGTGACACCGAGAGAGACTTTAGCTGAAGAGGAGGGGGATGTGCTGTGTGTGCACCTGCTCACAGGATATAACCCCACCTTCTACTTACCCTTGATTTTTTCCCCCCATTTGACACCCAGGTTAAAAAGGGGTTCCCTTTTTGTTACCTTATAACCTTTTAGATACCTTGGGGCTAGAGATGACTTTGTGAGTTTATTTGGGTTTTGTTTCTGAAATTTCATTGCTCCAGGTTTGCTATTTATAATCATATATTTCATCACCCTACCCACCTTCCCCATCCTTGCCGAGCTCTCAGTTCCCTTCAATTAAAGAGACACCCAGTAGACCCAGCACAAGGGTCCTTTCAGAGCCAAGTGCTCTGATGCCAGGTTGGAGAGGTCAGACACCTCGCCCTGCTGCATTTGCTCTTGTCTGGATTAACTTTGTAATTTTATGGAATATTGTGCACAACTTCCTCCACCTTTCCCTTGGATTCAAGTGAAATGTTGCATTATTCCTCCATCCTGTCCGGAACATACCAGGTCAGCACCAGACATCTCGGATCAGAATCAGAGATCTCAGAGGGGAATGAGTTCATCCTCATGGGATGGTGAGAGGCAGGAAAGCGGCTGGGCTCTCGGACACCTGGTTCTCAGAGAACCCTGTGATGATCACCCAAGCCCCAGGCTCTCTTGGCCCCTGGAGTTCAGAAGTCCTCTCTGTAAAGCCTGCCTCCCACTAGGTCAAGAGGAACTACCTTTGGATTTATCAGGACCCTCATATTTAAATGGTTATTTCCCTTTGGGAAAACCTCGGAAACTGATGTATCAAATGAGGTCCTGTGCCCTCGATCTATTTCCTTCCTTCTGACCTCCTCCCAGGCACTCTCACTTCTAGCCAAGCTCTTAGCTCTGGGCGAATCTCTAAGCACCTGGAGTGCTCTTTTGCAGAGACACCTCCTTAAGCCCCGGGATGACCTTGTAGGAGATCTGGCTCCCTTTGCCTGGAGAGTTACAGCCAGCAAGGTGCCCCCATCTTAGAGTGTGGCTTCCAGACGTGAGGTGGCTTCCTAGTTACGTGAGGATGTGATCCAGGAAATCCAGTTTGGAAGCTCGATGTGAGTTTTGACCTGGCCCCGCCTTGGGGCTGTTTTTTCTTGTTGCCCCGCTCTAGACTTTTAGCAGATCTGTGGCCCACAGGCTTTTTTGGAAGGAGTGGCTTCTTGCAGGTGTTCCACCTGCATTCGGAGCCTGCCACCCGGGCCCTCGGAACTGAGCCACAGACTGCTCTGGCCAGGAGAGAAACAGCCCTGTTACTCTGCATTGGGGGAGGTACATTCCTGCATCTTCTCACCCCCTCAACCAGGAACTGGGAATTTGGGATGAGATATGGTCAAACTTGTAGATAACCCCAAAGATGTGAAGATCGCTTGTGAAACCATTTTGAATGAATAAATTGGTTTCCTGTGACTCCTTCCAAACCTGGCCAAGCTCAGCTTCCAAAGCAGGAACGAGCACTGTCTCTGTGCCTGACTCAGCATACAGGTCAGGAAAGAATGGAGACGGCATTCTTGGACTTCAGTGGGGCTGCTGGCTTGGATGGGAAACCATTCTGGAAGAGGCAGATGGAGGTCAAACCACTGCCCTGGCCCCAGGAAGGGGCCATAGGTAGATCTGAACAACTGCCACAAGACCGCTACATGACTTAGGGAACTTGAAACCAACTGGCTCATGGAGAAAACAAATTTGACTTAGGAAAGGATTATATAGGAATAATGTTTGGGCTTGATTTCCCCATGTCATAATGAAGAATGCAAGTTTGGATCTGCTCCTCGTCAGGCCCAGCATCTCTGAAGCTGGGAAAGCTGTCTTCCAGCAGCCTCCATGGCCTTGGGCTCCCACCGGCTTCTCTGCGTTTGGTCTGCTGATCATGTTGCCATAATGTGTTTGGAAAGTGTAACACATTCTTAGCGGTTAAAGACGACTACCAGGTATCTAACTTGTTTAACATTGAGTGTGTGTGTGTGTGTGTGTGTGTGTGTGTGTGTGTGTGTTGTATATTGTTTACAGTTTGAGAGGTAGCATTCTGTTTCAAATGCTTTTTGTTTTTCTGACAGTATTGTTGACTGGGTCACAACATTTTGAGCTGTGGTTTGGTGGATTTTCAGTTTTTTTTAAAGGTCATTCGCTGTGCTATCTTCAAAACCTTGAGTTTGGCCCCTAATGTTTGGCATTCTAATGTTTAAAAGCTATTTATCTTGCTTTATACAAGTTTCCTTTCTCTTCTTTTCATCATGATACCCTATTCGGTCTGCAGTTTGAATGTAGAGAAAGAGGACTGATTCCCCAAGCACCATCTGCCCCTACTCTTTCCTCCTTGGGTCCTGCCATTCTGTTACTGGGCAGCCGAAGGCATCAGAGGGCAAGTGACTACCCTCAGCCTCACTCCCTGGGGCCATGAAGAAAAGCTCAACAGTCTCATGGCATCTCCGAATAATGTTGGGTCTCCCAAGAAGAAAGGTGTAAGAATACGGACATGGCTGATTGGGCGAGGCCAGGATAGGGCTAAGGCCAGGATTTCTGGCTGGCATCCAGTCACCCCTTCTCTCATCCTTCTCCCTCTTCCACAAGTCCACAGCCGAGACACTGTAGTCTCCCAGCCACAGTGACGAGTGCCCTGGAAACTCCACTGACCTCTAGATGAAGGTCCCTGACCCTGGTTCCTGTTAATTAACCACTGGGTATTTGTGTCCCCCAGCACAGACTCCTTTCCTATGCCCTGTGGCTTGGGGTCACGGGGCTTGCCAGGAAGCCACAGTTGAGGGGCGCAGACTGAAGCAGTGCTCCACCTCTCCTTGTTTCTCTAGCTCAGGGGTTGCTGGTCTGTGGCAGGTGCCACGAGTGGCCCCTGTGGCTGTTCTCAGTGGCAGTCTCTTAAGTTCCCACCACAGGCAGCTCTTCGTCCCCTCTCCCTACTTCACTCTTTCTCTTGCCTGTACTTTTGGCCTCAAATGGGCCTGCTGGTAGCACTCAGGGTGAGGCTAGACTCCTGCCTTGCCTTTCATATCTTCATGGTCTGCCAGGGCATGCCTTGGGGAGGTGGATCAAAGACCCAGGACTTTTCTCAGTAGCCAGTCCTACCCCCCAGTTGTCTTTTTACCAATTCAGGGTGGGAGAGAAAACGGCAGCACCCCAGCATGTGAGTTACTCAGGTGTTGGGGGCCAGAAGGGACAGTGTGTTTAAACAACCCTCAGAGCTCTGGCCTTAAACCTGTGGCAACCCCCCCCCCCCCCCACCAAGTCTAGGAGCCTCATCTCTTTCTGGCAGTCATGCGGGCAGGGGGTCCTGAAAGGGAAAACCCATTCAGACAACTGTTCCCCAATCTCCCAGCCATCTGCAGGGGCAGTGATGCGGCCTCTCCCTCCTCTAGAATGTGCCGCTTATGAAGAGTGCCCCACAGGGAAGAGGAGACTCAGCTGTCCTTCAGTAGCTTGTGCCAGTATCCCAGGGCAGAAGTTTCCACAGGAGCCTCTTGCCCTTGCTCAGAGCCACTTTGTGAGGCGGTGGGAGCCAACACCCTTGGGGGAGGGGGCAGTTCTGCTCAGCACACCCCAGCATCAGGTCAGATCATTGAAATTAAAAAATGTGAATGAAGTTCATATCTACCTTTTGGGGAAACAGGATAACCCACCACCCCACCAAGTGTGTGACTTCTCCATATCCCATTGCAGTTTCCACTTTTTAAATAGGAATTTTCAATCCCCCGTGCTTGTCTAACGTCTGCTTTAAACAGTTCGAGACCCTGTTACTGTTTGAAAATGCATGCATGTTACAATGAATCTCCAACCTGAGGAAAAAAATAAAACTCAAAAAGCTTTGTGTATATCTGTTATGTGTGAGTCCTTGGGAAATGAACCTTTTTTTTTTCTTTCCAGAATTAAAAAGTTTTGGTCCTAGCTTTAGAGGCAGCTTCGGCTAAATCAATGTATGGCTTGAGTTTGGAGAAAGAATATGGTCAGTGACATCCCGCTTTCAGATGCAATTAATAAGCAGTGGTTAAAAGCACAGCACCACCGCCTGGGTATGGTGGCTCATACCCAGTACTTGGGGAGGCCAAGGCAGGAGGATCGCTTGAGCCCAGGAGTTCAGGACCAGTCTGGTAACATAGTGAGATCCCGTCTCTATAAAACAAGAATTAGCCGGACATGATGGCACATGTCTGTAGTCCCAGCTACTCCAGAGGCTGAGGTGGGAAGATCACTTGAGCTTGGGAGGCTGAGGCTGCAGTGAGCCATGATCGCACCACAGCACTCCAACCCGGGCAATAATGAGACTCTTAAGGAAAAAACAAAACACCACAGCACCAGGGCCAGTCTGCCTGTTAGCTGTTACCACCATGCACATGGAAGAACGGACAAACCACCCCCTCCTCCAGCTGTGTAGAGCGAACTCTGGCTAGGAGCCACTCACCTGACATAACTGAACATGTCACCTCTGTGCACATCATCTACTCCATCTGGGCACTTAACTGAAAACCTAGTGGTTCTCAAAGTGCGGTCTTGGACCAGCAGCAGTGTCATTAGCACCCGGGAGTCAGAAATGCAAATTCTTAGGTTCCAACCCAGATCTCCTGAATCAAACTTTTAATGAGCCCTCCAGGTGATTAACGTCTGGGAACCACTCTGCTGTGCAGACGTTAGGCCATCTGTGTAATACAGGTTGCAAGCTGGAATCACTTGGGGGAATTTTGGAATAGACAGGTGCCCTGGCCCCTAAAAGGCCAATTAAATCAGAATCTCAAGGGGTGGGATCAAGGTATGTGTTTTAGGAGTTCCACAGGTGACTAATGTGCTGGCCAGGTTAAGAAACACTAGACTCCTTATGGGTACTTGGCCAAATATCTACCTGAAGCAATAAAAGATCTAAGGGTTTTCCCATAGAGTTTGAAAAGGATAGGCCGGGCGCGGTGGCTCACGCCTGTAATCCCAGCACTCTGGGAGGCCGAGGCGGGCGGATCACAAGGTCAGGAGATCGAGACCATCCTGGCTAACGCGGTGAAACCCCGTCTGTATAAAAATACAAAAAATTAGCCGGGTGCGGTGACGGGCGCCTGTAGTCCCAGCTACTCGGGAGGCTGAGGCAGGAGAATGGTGTGAACCCGGCGGCGGAGCTTGCAGTGAGCCGAGATCGTGCCACTGCACTCCAGCCTGGGCAACAGAGCAAGACTCCGTCTCAAAAAAAAAAAAAAAAAAGGATTCTAAGCTCTGGAGTCAGCGGAACATGAGTTTATGTCCTTGCTTTACCACGTTATTAAAGTAGACTTGGGTAAGTTATTTAACTGTCCTCTTCTCCAAACAAGGATAATCTCAACTACCTTGAGTCATTATGATGAATAAATTATAGACCATGTAAAGCACTTGTGTGGGGCCTAGCACACAGGGAGCATGCAGCAAGTGACATGTGGATTGTCCCCACTGGCACACACCCGTGGAGTAGAGCTTGAGCCAGAAAGGAAGCCGAGGGCCAGGCTACACACACCAAGGGGCTGGTTGTAGCTGCCCAGCTAGGGCAGAGATCTGCGGAAAGGCATCAAAGACAAAGAAGCAGGAGTGAAAGACAGGCTATTTTATTTCAAAAAAAAAAAAAAGTGGGCTCTGGGAACAGGGTTAGTCCATTCGGGCCTTCAGTGTCCTGGTGGTGATTTTATCCTTCTCGCTGCAGAGGAAGAAAATCACAAGAGAACAACATCTCTACCCATCTGGACCGTGACTGTGACTAGCTCTCCCGGCCCTCAGCACCGAGCCCTCAAGCCCTGGGGTAAGGGAGCAGAACAAATGGCTGCCCGCTGCCTCTAGGTGTAACTATCCTGCTCTAGTTCTTTCCTGCTGGCTCATCTCCTCTGCCTGTGGTGAGGAAGGAGGGACAGGAACCGAGACGGGCAGACTTTCCACAGGTGGAACCACCTCGGGGAGGCTTTCCCAGAAAATGATTCTGGGAAAGGGCGACTTCACAGCTCTCCAAAGAAGGGAAGGAGCTTGGCTGGATGCGGTGGCTCATACCTGTAATCCTAGCACTTTGGGAGGCTGAGGTGGGTGGATCATGAGGTCAGGAGTTCAATACCAGCCTGACCAACATGGTGAAACCCCATCTCTACTAAAAATACAGAAAGTAGCTAGGCGTGGTGGCATGTGCCTGTAATCCCAGCTACTCAGGAAGCTGAGGCAGGAGAATCGCTTGAACCCAGGAGGTGGAGGTTGCAGTGAGCCAAGATAGCACCAGTGCCCTCCAGCCTGTGCAACAGAGCGAGACTCATCTCAAAAAAAAAAAAGAAGAAGGGAAGGAGCTCCCCCAAGCCTAGAGAACAAGCCACTTAGGAAGGAGAAGGTATGGTTTCACCCCAAAGAACATAAAAAAACCTTCGGTGGTAAATTCTGTTTTTTGGTTTTTTTTTGAGACAGAGTCTCACTCTGTTGCTGGAGTGCAATGGCGCTATCTTGGCTCACTGCAACCTCTGCCTCCCAGGTTCAAGCAATTCTGCCTCAGCCTCCTGAGTAGCTAGGATTACAGGCGCACACATCACGCCCAGCTAATTTTTGTATTTTAGTAGAGACCATGTTGGCCAGGCTTGTCTCGAACTCCTGACCTTGTGATCCGCCTGCCTCAGCCTCCCAAAGTGCTGGGATTACAGGCATGAGCCACCGTGCCTGGCCAAATAATTGTTTCATGGTAATTACGCAGGCTATCCACCGAAAGGGTCCAAATGCTTATCCTGCAATGTAGGAAAGTGGTTGGAAGGACACCTCCTATTCTATCCAATCAGGTTCCTGGTGATGTCTCCAAACAAGAGGACAAGGGGGATGGCACTTAGAGAGCTGGCTGGGGCTTGGCAATTGGTCCCTAGAGCTCAGAACATCATATAGATCTGGGCTGGAGAGAGGATGCAAGCCACCTAAAATTTCAATCCATTTGTAGTAGCTTTGCTGTGGCTCACCCCAGCACAGATCCCTGAGACTTTGGGGACATTGTTAAGGAAGAAATGTCTCTTGTGAGCACGGGTCACAGAACCTCAGCTGACAGAGGCCAGAGGAAGCTGGGTAGGCTGCCAGCTACCAGCCATAGGTAGGCATGGACTTTTGCTCACCCAGGACAGCCAAAAGCACCTTTCTTATCTCGTACCTGACCAGGGGGCTGGGAAAATGGGGTGTATGCTTGTGGAGAAGGGAGAGGCAGGGTGTCTGCAGAGTGTCTAGACTTCTCCCAGCCCATACTCACATGATGTGGACGATAACTCCCATGCCTGACACTGCATCCCGGTCCACAGCATTCAGCATGGCTTGGGAGATGGTTTCAAATAGGTGTTCTGGATCCTGCCAACAGAGTGGGACCCCTTCAGACCACAGCCTCTGGCTCTGATTTGGTTTGGTCCCTTAACTCTCTTTTTTCTAGGCTCAAAGTTCCCAGCTCTGGCCTCAAGACATGCCTGAAGTAAGGGATGATTCCCAGGATGTGGGAAGCCCCCTCAGCTCCTTCCTTGGAAGGAAGCAGAATTATGTAAAGGGAAGTGAAAGAGATGTCAAGCCCTGAATTTCTTTTACTAATCAGCAGTGTGACATTGGGCAAATAGCACGTCCCTTCACTGAGCCTCAGTTTCTTCTCTGTAAAATAGGGAGAAGAATCCCTATTTGGCTCCCATGTGCTTTAGCAGCTGTCTGATGGGCTCTGATCCTGGATATCTTACCAGGTACCTCAAAACCCAACCTATCTCCAACCACAAACCCACTTTCCCCAAACCTGTTCCTTCTACATTCTGTCTTGGCTAGCCTAGCTGGAGAATCCAGCCATCCTCTGTCTCTCCCTCCTTCGCTTCTGTTTTAAGTGACTAAGTCCCTTTGACAGCTGCCTTCCTGCCTCCCCACTGCCACTGTCTTTGCTCAGGGCCTCAGTGTGTCCTGCAGGCGATAACAGCCTGTCACGTCCACCTAAAGGCACCTGATTCCCTAGGTTCCTTATGGCAGAGGACAGAGTTCAAACTCCTTGGCATGGCATTCAAGGCCCTTTGAGGTCTCATCTCAGTCTCCAGCATCATTTCCTACCATGTTTAACCCACACTCCAGCCAAGTTCAGCTCTCTCCAGTCACTGAGCATACCTGGCCCTTCCTGTACATTTGCACAGGCTGTTTCTTCTGCTACCAGACTCTTTTCTTTCCTCCTGTTCCCAACAAACTGCAGTTTAACGGTATTTGGGTGTGCCTTGCTTCACTGGGCTGCAGTGGGCCCTTGAAAGCAGACTGTACCTGCTTTCCCCAATGCCCAGGAGAACTGACACTCAATAATGACAGCCGACCCTCGCCGTCGAGCACTATCTAGTCTCTTCTCATTTGTTTTTTTGCTCGCTTCGGCAGCACATATACTCATTTGTTTTCCTTAGCACCACTGTGGGTTTTTTTTTTTTTTTTTTTTTTTTTTTTTTGAGATGGAGTTTAGCTCTTGTTGCCCAGGATGCAGTGCAATGGCACGATCTTGGCTCACTGTAACCTCTGTCTCCCAGGCTCAAGCGATTCTCCTCAGCCTCCTGAGTAGCTGGGATTACAGGCATGCACCACCATGCCCGGCTAATTTGACATTTTTTTTTTTTAGTAGGGACAGAGTTTCTCCATGTTGGTCAGGCTGGTCTTGAACTCCCGACCTCAGGTGATCTGCTTGCCTCAGCCTCCCAAAATGCTGCGATTACAGGTGTGAGCCACTGCCCCTGGTCTCCTCAGCACCACTTCTAAGGTAGATTTTCTTATCCCCATTTTACAGTCAAGGTAGTGGAGGCAGAGAGGTAAACTGGCTTCTCCAAGAACAATAACTAAGGTGGTGGGTGAATCCAAGTTTCAAACCCAGACAACCTGGTTCCAAAGCCCATTCTCTTGAGCCGTCTCTAACCCTACACTGAGTTAAATGTTTGCTCAACGAATGGATGCGAGAACCCTGTAAACCCAATGTAAGGAATTCTTACTGCTGTGGCAAATATCTAACTGTGGTCTCCCAAAAGAAGATGCTCTCCTTTGGAGCCAGCCAGCCCTGGCAGATGGAATTTCTGGATACCCTTCCAAGGAGCAGCAGCTGCAGCTTTCTCTCCCACCTGCACCATTTTCCCCATTACCTGCCACATAAACACATTTTTTTCCTAATGACCAAGGGTGGGTACCTCAGAACCCAGTCCCACTCCATGCCACCAACATACCATGTTGGGCTCCCAGAGGGACTCACACATTCCGTACATTTGTTCGGCGCAGGTGCCACTGACCACAAAGTCATCAGTCACCATGGGGCAGCCGATGAGGTCTAGAGAGCAAATGAAGGGCTTAAAGGTCTTCGGGTCCAATCCGGCAATGACTGGCTCAGTGTAGTAGGGGCCAAACCTGTGGGGGCCAGCATCAGAGAGAGAAACCAGAACTCAGGAATGCTCACTTTCATGTTCAAGCCTATTCAGACAAGGCCCCTGCCTAGACCCAGACCCAAAGGGAAATGGAGGACCTGTTTAGGAAGATCCCTGAGGCCAGCTCCCTCTGCCTTCTCCTGCCAGCTAGCAATATTCTAAGACTTCTTCACTTTCTTTTCTTCAACACTTACTTTTCTGTCCTTCTCATCTCTGACCCTCTTGTCCTCCTTTCTTTCAGAATTGTTTTCTTCTAATCCTCCCTCTCCTCACCCAGGTCCTACCATCACTCAGTCCTCTACGTGTATGTTTATACCTCTACTCCTTTAGAGAAAGGATTGGAGGCAGTTTATATGAAAAACACTGAAAAATAAAACTAAACCATTAAAACATAATACAAGATAACTCAGACTGAACACATAAAGTTTTGTTTTGAGCCCCCTCGCAGGCAAGGCAAAGAGGGATACTCAGTGGCTGGGTTACTCTCATTGTCTGTCACAAGGAAATGGCAGCTCAGCTCATCAGAAACTTGTTCTAGACACTGATCTTTAAGAAAAATCAGTCTTAGGGATCTTTATGTACAGATGATGGTCCCTGACTTATGATGGTTCAACTTAAAATTTTTCAACCTTATGATGGTTCCAAAATAATAGGCGTTCAGCGGAAACTGTGCTTTGAAATTGGATCTTTTCCCAGGCTAGCAATATGTGGTACCAAACCCACTCCTGATGCTGGGCAGTGGCAATGAGCCGCAGCTCCCAGCCACACAATCACGAGAGGAAACAACAGATAATTTACACTATTCTGCTGTGAGCAATTTTTGGATATAGTGTTTTGTGTTTTTGTATCCTACGTCTACAAAATACCCATTTCAAATTACAATATTTTAAACTTATAAGGTAAGGAGTATCTGTATAAAATACCAAATAACAAATGGCCAATATCCTCAATAGAGTCAGTAAAGAGATATTATCCGTATGTCTTATTGGATCACAGTCATTTCTTTTTTTTTTTTTGAGACAGAGTCTTGCTCTGTTGCCCAGGCTGGAGTGCAGTGGCGTGATCTTGGCTCACTGCAAGCTCTGCCTCCTGGGTTCAAGCCATTCTCCTGCCTCAGCCTCCCGAGTAGCTGGGATTACAGGTACCCGCCACCATGCCCAGCTAATGTTTTGTATTTTTAGTAGAGATGGGGTTTCACCGTGTTAGCCAGCATGGTCTCAATCTCCTGGCCTCATGATCTACCCGCCTTGGCCTCCCAAAGTGTTGGGATTACAGGCGTGAGCCACTGCACCCAGCCTGGATCACAGTCATTTCTAAGGGCATGATCTTCAGTTATAGCTCTAAATAGAAACACACACACACACACACACACACACACACACACACACACATATACACATAGTTTGAGATTACAGGCATGAGCCACCATGAAAATAACTTTTTTAGGCCAGGTATGATGGCTCACGTTTATAATCTCAGCACTTAGGGAGGAGGCCAAGGCTGGAGGATTGCTTGAGCCTAGGCATTCAAGACCAACCTGGACAACAAAGTGAGACCCCTGTCTCTACAAAAAAATTTAAAAATTAGCCAGGTGTGGTGGCATGCACCTATGGTCCCAGCTACTCGGGAGGCTGAGGCAGGAGGATTGCTTGCGCCCAGGAGGCAAAGGTTGCAGTGAGCCATGATCGCACCATTGCATTCCAGTCTGGGCAAAAGAATGAGACTCTCAAAAAAATAATAATAATAAAATAAAAAATAAAAATAATAAAATAAATGACTTACTCTTATTGAAAAGAATAAAAATACATTAGGTTACCCGAAAAATTCTGGATTCTTAGCTACTATTGCCGGGAGCTTCCTCTATGAGCCCATCTGAAATCAGTGATTTTTCTGGCAGGACAGGCTAAGGCACTGATCTGCAAACCTGAGCAATGTCCAGACTCTTTTTAAAATCTGGACCCCAGAGATACCGTCTACACACCTCTGAAACACTGCAGTCAAAGTTACTTCAGATGGTAACTTGGCATCAGCATAGTAGAAAGTTCAAACATAGGCCCTGAACTGTGTTATAGTATTTGGTTTTAAGGTTCTTACCCAGATAATCCCGGATATTATTAACATTTTTTTTCGTTGGCTAGGCGCAGTGGCTCATGCTTGTAATCCCAGCACTTTGGGAGGCTGAGGTGGGCGGATCATGAAGTCACGAATTCGAGACCAGCCTGGCCAACATGATGAAACCCCGTCTCTACTAAAAATAAAATTAGCCAGGCGCAGTGGCAGGCACCTGCTGTAATCCCAGCTACTCGGGAGCCTGAGGCAGGTTGCTCACCGCAATCTCTACCTCCCAGGTTCAAGCAGTTCTCCTGCCTCAGTTTCCTGAGTAGCTGGAATTACCAGTGTATTGCCACCATGCCCAGCTAATTTTTGTATTTTTATTAGAGACAGGGTTTCACCATGTTGGTCAGGCTGGTCTCTTAATTCCTGACCTCAGGTGATCCACCCATCTCGGCCTCCCAAAGTGCTGGGATTACAGGCATGAGTCACCACGCCCGGCCTATTTTTTATTTCTTTTGAGACTAAGTCTCACTCTGTCACCAAGGCTGGAGTGCAGTGGCATGATCTTGGCTCACTACAACCTCTACCTGCCAGGTTCAACAATTCTCATGCCTCAGCTTCCCGTGTGGCTGGGATTATAGGCATGCACCACCACACCCAGCTAATTTTTGTATTTTTAGTAGAGATGAGGTGTCACCATGTTGACCAGGCTGGTCTCGAACTCCTGACCTCAAGTGATCCACCTTCCTTGGCCTCCCAAAGTACTGGGATTACAGGCATGAGCCACTGCGCCCAGCAAGCCATTTAATATACATCCAAGTATGAGTTAATTGCTACAACTTTATAAATAGACTTTTTGCTGGGCGCGGTGGCTCATACTTGTAATCCCAGCACTTTGGGAGGCCGAGGTGGTAGATTAGTTGAGGTCGGGAGTTCAAGACCAGCCTGACCAGCATGATGAAACCCCGTCTCTACTGAAAAAAAAAAAAAAAAAGCCAGGTGTGATGGCACACACCTGTAATCCCAGCTATTCAGGAGGCTGAGGCAGGAAGATCACTTGGACCCAGGAGGTGGAGATTGCAGTGAACCATGACTGCGCACCAGGGTGACAAAGCAAGACTCCGTCTCGAAAAAAAAAAAGAAAAGAAAAAGAAATGACAAGTCCTTTCAGTTTTGAAAGCTAAAGAGTATTTTTACAAATTACAAAAATTACTTCAAAATAAAAGTTAAAAGAAAAAAAAAAAGAGCTCGGGCTGGGTGTGGTGGTTCACACCTATAATCCCAGGACTTTGGGAGGCCAAGGCAGGTGGATCATCTGAGGTCAGGAGTTCAAAACCAGCCTGACCCACATGGTGAAACCCCATCTCTACTGAAAATACAAAAATCGGCTGGGTGTGGTGATGTGGACCTATAGTCCCAGGTACGTGGAAGGCTGAGGCAGACGAATCGATTGAACCCGGGAGGCGGAGCTTGCAGTGAGCCTAGATTGCGCCACTGCGCTCCAGCCTGGGTGACAGAGCAAGACTCCGTCCCAAAAAAAAAAAAAAAAAGGAAAAACAGAGCTCGACTTGTATTCTGGCCACCCAGCTTTGCCCAGAGGTAGAAAGCACCCACAGGGTCTCCTTTCAATTCCATCCCAGATTTCTGCACTGAATTCTACAGTTAGGCCCCTTGTTTCTCACCGTAAAGTCCTCAAAAAGAACTGACGAAAATGAACACCCCATTCCTAGGCTCCCTGCTGTTCCTGAGAAGCCAGTGCTGACAGAATAGCTCTAGAGTAAGGGTGGCTCCTGCTGGGAGACCCCAGAACAGTCCGGTGGGGCTAATTCTTTTGCCTGGATGCAAACTTATCTGCTATGTGCATTCCTTGCCTTCTTCCAATGTAAGTATTTTCTTTCCTGTTTGGTTGTCAGGCCCAAAGAAAACACACCCATAAAATAAGGATATTATCCTGCAAATAAGAGACGGAAAAACAAGGTGAATCCCCTTCCTCAGTACCTACTCCGTACTACATTCAAAGGTTGTCTGCATTCCCTCAGTGCTAGCTACACTTGCACTCACCGTTTCTCATACAAGAGGTTGGCCACCATGCTCATGAGGGTATAAGGTTTGATCTGCCGGCCTTCCTTCAACTCATACAGGTTCAGCCGGAACTTGAGGCGCTGGGCACTGAGGTAGGAGAAAAGTGAGTCAGTAAGTCATTATTGAATATTCCCAAGTGTCTACCCTGTTGAGGTCAGGGGAACATAAGGAGACACCTCATCTCAGTCCCTGCCCAGGGAAAACTGCAGTCTTACATGTGTTAGGAAGTAGCAACTGGTGCTCACTTTGGCAGCACATATACATATACATATACACATACACATACACATATATACATATACATACACACACACACACACACACACACACATATATATATATATATTTTTTGAGATGGAGTCTCGCTCCGTCGCCCAGGCTGGAGTGCAATGGCATGATCTGGGCTCACTGCAACCTCCGCCTCCCGGGTTCACGCCATTCTCCTGCCTCAGCCTCCCAAGTAGCTGGGACTACAGGCGCCCACCACCACGCCCGGCTAATTTTTTTGCATTTTTAGTAGAGATGGGGTTTTACTGTGTTAGCCAGGATAGTCTCGAACTCCTGACCTCATGATCTGCCTGCCTCGGCCTCCCAAAGTGCTGGGATTACGGGCGCGAGCCACTGCACCCGGCCTGGAAGCACATATATTAAAACTGGAATAATACAGAGAAGATTAGCAGAAGGATGACATGCAGATTTGTGAAGCATTCCATATAAAAAGTTTTAGGCTGGGCACAGTGGGTCACACCTGTAATCCCAGCACTTTGGGAGATTGACGTGGGTAGATCGCTTGAGCTCAGGAGTTCAAGCCAAGCCTGGGCAACGTAGTGAAATCTTGTCTCTTACAAAAAATAAAAAAAATTAGCTGGGCATGGTGGCGCACACCTTAGTCCCAGCCACTTGGGAGGGTGAGGTGGAAGGATCACTTGAGCCCTGGAGTTAGAGGTTGCAGTGAGTTAAGTTTATGTCACCAGTCTGGGTGACCAAAAAAAAAAGAAAGAGCAGCACCAACTGCTGTGCTATGTGCTAACAGACCTGAAAGATGCCTTAGAAAAAGGCCACTTGGCAGCCAGGCGCAGTGGTTCATGCCTGTAATTCCAGCACTTTGGGAGGCCGAGGCGGGCGGATCACGAGGTCAAGAGATCGAGACCATCCTGGCTAACACGGTGAAACCCCGTCTCTACTAAAAATACAAAAAATTAGCCGGCCGTGGTGGCGGGCGCCTGTAGTCCCAGCTACTCGGGAGGCTGAGGCAGAATGGTGTGAACCCGGGAAGGGGAGCTTACAGTGAGCTGAGATTGTGCCACTACACTCCAGCCTGGGTGACAGAGTGAGACTCCGTCTCAAAAAAGAAAAGGGCCACTTGGCAGCTCTGCTGAAAAAAGGAAAAAAGGTCACAGCTTGCCAGTTCCATTTCAGAGCCCCAGGATAAGCCCCTGCATAGAGCAGACCAATGCCACACCTGCTGGAGGCAAAGCAGTGTCTCAGGACACCAAAGAGCCTTAGAAATGACTTGAGCTTCATCTTCCAGGTAGGGAAACCAAGGCCTAGTGA
Source organism: Piliocolobus tephrosceles (assembly GCF_002776525.5). Lineage (NCBI taxonomy): Eukaryota > Metazoa > Chordata > Mammalia > Primates > Cercopithecidae > Piliocolobus > Piliocolobus tephrosceles. The sequence goes on along the minus strand of NC_045449.1, from coordinate 47,551,212 downwards.
AATGAGCAGCTATTGCCCACAAGCAAGCAAACACAGTGAGAAAAGCCCTCTGAAGAAAAGGAAATGGTGTGAGAACAGCAGTGACTGGAGAGGGGAAGGCTTACAGGAGACTTCACACTGACAGGAACCCCAGGATGTCATTCTCTGACTCTACCAGGACAGGAAAAAAAGGCCGTGAGATCTCAGTAAGTGATATGTTCTTGAGACTCAGGGAGTTTTAAGAGAAATGAGAACATTTTCTTTTTGAATTTCCTTCTTTTTATTTTTGAGACAGAATCTCACTCTGTTGCCCAGGCTAGAGTGCAGTGGCACAATCTCAGCTCACTGCAACTTCCGTCTCTCAGGTTCAAGCAATTCTCCAGCCTCAGCCTCCCGAGGAGCTAGGATTACAGGTGATCACCACCACGCCCAGTTAATTTTTGTATTTTTTTTTTTTTTTTTTTGAGACGGGGTCTGGCGCTGTCGCCCAGGCTGGAGTGCAGTGGTCGGATCTCGGCTCACTGCAAGCTCCGCCTCCTGGGTTCACGCCATTCTCCTGCCTCAGCCTCCCGAGTAGCTGGCACTACAGGCATCCGACACCTCGCCCGGCTAGTTTTTTGTATTTTTTTTTTAGTAGAGACGGGGTTTCACCGTGTTCGCCAGGATGGTCTCGATCTCCTGACCTCGTGATCGGCGGATCACGGCCTCCCAAAGTGCTGGGATTACAGGCTTGAGCCATCGCGCCTGGCCTAATTTTTGTATTTTTAGTAGAGACAGGGTTTCAGCATGTTGGCCAGGCTGGTCTGGAACTCCTGACCTCAAGATATCCGCCCACCTTCCAAAGTGTTGGTATTACAGGTGTGAGCCATCGCGCCTGGCCGAAATGAGAATATTTTCTGACAGGCATCCACCCACACTTGTGAGCTAGTCTCTCCACCTTCTAGGAAACAAATCCAGGACCTGCCGCTCCTCAGGCCACCAGTACCCTGCAGCACCTGCCCCCTGTGACCACGTATTCCCTCCTGAAAACCTATTGCCATTCTTTTCCTCTCTTATTATTCTCTGGCTTCTCTTGTCGCCTCACTGCTAAATGTAAGGTTCAGCTCTTAAACTGCTACTCATTATTTCCCTCTCTACAGACTTTGTCTCTCCAGAATCTGCTCCCATAGATTTGGCACATTGCCAATGCTTCCCCAACCCTGAGATGTAATATCAAAACCCCAACTGTTTGCAAGATGTTTCTATTGGGCTTGCCTTGTCCCCTCAAAATTGGTGTCAAAATCAAAGTCAGGCCAGGTACGGTAGCTCATGCCTGTAATCTCAGCACTTTGGGAATCTGATCACTTGAGGTCAGGAGTTCCATACCAGCCTGGCCAACATGGTGAAACCCTGTCTCTACTAAAAATACAAAAATTAGCCAGGCATGGTGGTGCGTGCCTGTAGTCCCAGCTACTCAGGAGGCTGAAGCACAAAAATCGCTTGAGCCTGGGAGGTGGAGGTTGCAGTGAGCCAAGATCATGCCACTGAGCTCCAGCCTGGGTGACAGTGCAAGTCTCTGTCTCAAAAAAAAAAGAAAAAAGAAAGGGAGGGACACGTTTCTGGAGACAGAGTCTCGCTCTTTAGGGACTGAGCGCTGACTTCGGTCTTAGAGAGACTCGCGTGGGAATCTTGGCTGACACTCATTAACTTTGCTTCTTGGGCAAGACACTCTCTGAGACCCTCAGTTTCCTCATCTGCAAAATGGGATGGCAACATGGAATCCTCAGGGAGAGGATTAAGTAAGTCCATGCATGTGAGGTGTTTTCCACAGAGCCTGGCACAGTGGAAATGCTGGTAAAAGTTGGTTAGGATACATCTCTGTATCGCTATGGTGTGCGGCAAAGTCTCAAACTCACTGGTGGTGTGTGGTAGATGACTGACACCTTGGCCGGTCAAGACGCCGGGGAGGATGGTCCAAGAAGAGACCTGGGTGTGGGCAGGGACCCTTGAAACTTACACTGTCTGGACATCAGTGGCGAGCCCGGCCAGACCGATGTACAGCCGGTCACCCATGGGAAAGATCTTCTGGAAGTCCGTGGTCACCATCTGGGCCTGGATCCCGAAGCGCCTGTCTGCAGCGATGGCCACACAGTTCTTCCCCTTCATGGCCATGACGGCCCCTCCGTTATAGGACATAATAGACTAGGACAGACAGAGCGGAGGGGTCAGCGCGGGGGGTCAAACGCTGCCACAGCCCCCGACCCAGCTCCTGATGCGGAGGCTCCTGTACGCCCGTTCTCCATTCCGGAGGCGCCTGAACCCCTGGTTCTCCAGCTGGGATGAGCACTGTGTGGCGGCGATGAGCCGCACTCACCCTCTTGGTCCTCACCGGGGTCCGTTCCCCTCGAACTGAAACCGTTTCCTTCCATCGACCCTTGGCCCTTTTCGTCCCCAAGCCTCTCCCGACCCCCTCCGCTTCTCAGTCCTTCCCTGTGCCCCTTGCTTTAACTCCCCATCTCACCATGATTGCGGTGTACTAAGACCCCTCGATCGCCGGAGCAATTCCAGTAAACCGGGTCTAGCCTTCACTGCGCAACCGCTCTCGCTGTTGTCTCTTCATTGGCTGATAGGCGGACTCTTCCTGGACATCTGGGCTTTCTATTGGTCCCGCGTCCCTGTCGGTCACCAGTAGAGGTAGTTTGGTTGCAAAGTCAAAACGGAGGCGGGAAAAGCGGAAGTGAAAAGTCACTGTGGGTGCGGAAGAGGCTTGCGACACGGTGCATAGTGGGATCTCGGCGGACCTGACTCGGGACTGGGGGCGGAGCCTGCGCGCACGAGGGCTGGTGAAACTGGGTTTAGGGGGCTGCGTCCCCAGCTGAACGGGCACCGTGACGCTTATCACCGTGATGTATGAGTTCGTCCTATTAGTCGTGCTAGCTTATTTATTCACTCCAGAAATCCTTACGTTTACTGTGTACCAGGCACTTGCCTAGGCTCTGAATATTCACTGGCCCACAACAGTGCCTGGTATATAGGAGGCGCCCATTAAATGTAAATTTAATGATGCAGGTGGGAAGTGGAAGGCGTCGCGAGTAGGCGTCGTGGGTATTCTGCGGCTGCAGGGGTTCAGCTGCGAAGGGGAGTTTGGAAGCCCAAGGTTGTTCTGATTTGGGGGACTTCCTGCGCGCCGACTTCACGTATCCTCAATCTTAGGTCACCCTAAAAAAGGATGTTCCGGGCCTCTTCACGTTTGAGGTAGAACCTGAGGATAGCCAGAGTCGACCTCTCGCCGAGCCAATGGAGGAAGAGGGTGCACGTCCCGCGTCCTCTTCTCCCAAGCCCTTTCGTCCCCCTCCCCCATCAGGATCCTTCCCTTTCTCCCACGGGTTCCACTTATTTCGCCCGATGGCGGCATCTCTTACGGCGTCTGCACCGTCCAGGCTCGCTCCCATTGACTCGGCTCACCACCACGCCAACAATCGTCGCGGTCTCTGTGGCGCAATCGGTTAGCGCGTTCGGCTGTTAACCGAAAGGTTGGTGGTTCGAGCCCACCCAGGGACGCTGTGGTTTTTTTTGTCTTTTGGGTTTTGTTCCCCCCCGCCCCACCTAAGATAAAAACCTAAGCCTTTTACTCAAAAGCCAAATTTTGCATAGAAATGGCAGCAGCAATACTTTTTCTAGGAGAATCACTGTTCTTGAAAATTCTTTGCTGCTCAGTCAATAATGGGATAATTTCTCCAGCACTTCCCTCCACACCCCCCACCCCGCCTCCAAGCTGGATGGCAGGAAACCTAAAGACAGAAGTTTTTGTTTCACTGTGCAAGGAACATGTTTCAGGATGCATTTCTTCGTAGGATTAGGAATGAATTTACAGTGGAGGTTCGACAGTTTTCTATTGTCTGCCTCAATCGATATTACAATCTCCAAATACTACATTTGGAAGGGAAGGGAATGAGAGAGAGACACACTGAGAAACAGGTATGAAGAGAAACAAAGGTGAGAAAGGGAGAACATTGTTGTGATACAGGGAAAGAAGGGACGTGACAGAGAACTAGGCAGGGTGAGTGGGGAAGACCCCAAGACAGAGAGAGGGACAATAGACACATTTAAAGTGAGAAGCATCAGAAAAAAAAGGAAAACAACACTTTTTTCCCCCTAGAACTACACAGAGAAGTGGGGGAGAAGGATGTGGAAAGAGAAGCAGAAACTGACCAAGGACCTTGTTTGGGGGAGATAAAAGGTATAAAGGACACAGAGGTAAAGAGGTTCCGGAAAGCATTAGAGGAGCCGCCCTCTCCTGTCTCGTCACCATTTTTAAAGGGATCTGATCCTCGCAATAGCTCTTGGTATATGCTGGAGATAATTGCCTAGATTTCCCGCGTTCCTGTCCTCTGCGAGCCTCTAGCCTGTGACAGACACTGTGACTCTTCTGATGCACTTGTCAGCTAGAGGACCGCGTGAGATGCAAACACAAAATCAAGGGGCACCTAATGTCTGCCGAGACGCATTCCTGGGCGCGGTGGGAGCCTCGACCTTTGTGGAGGAGGATGTGCAAAGCACTCTTAAGCAGTTCTCATAGACACTTGGTCTCTGCAGATTCGGCTCAAAGGAGACCTCTTGTGGAAGCCCACCCGAGTACTCACTCACCCTTAGCGCTCACACCAGAAGCGGTGGGCGCTAAAGGGACAGGCTGTGTGTCCCTCAGAGTTTGCACCCACCGGCCTGTGAGCACCCCGCGCAAAAGCCAGGCTCCTGTGCCTTGAGTCCCCAGTTCCTAGCGCAGTATTTGACACTGGCACATGACAGGTGCTTCTCTGTCGGCTAGCAGTAGAACAAAAGACTAGGAAACTCTTCCGATGTGGGAGGAGTTGGTCAGAAGGTTCTCCTGAGAAACCAGAAAGGCCAGGAATGTGGGGACTAGTCATCCAGGACGCAAAAGATGAAAATGGAGTTTTAGTGGGTAATGGGGTCTTAGCACACTCCTCTCTAGCGGTTCTCTCCTGTCTGGCGCTTAACAATCGAGTAATAAGTGGATGGACCCCGGTGGCCCCTCGGGAAGCCCTCCAGGATTCATGGGCAGCAGAGGAACGTCAATCTCCTTCCCACTGGCTGATAATGCCCCGAGGGGCAGCCCCTAGGTGTCCGTGTGGTTGGTGGGTGGGATCCAGATCTCCGCAAAGGCCCTGTTACGGGTTTCTCTTGTTCGGGGTCTTGTAGCCAGAGAGGGGCGGCTGCCTGGGAGTCCCTGCCACGCTCCCCTCCCGGCAGAGCGAGTGGATGCGCGTTTTCCTTGGCAGAGTCCAGGATGCCGGCGACACATTTGCCCTGGGAACAGTGGGCGGGTCCCCTTTCCTCCGGGGCGGGTGAACTCGCCTCTTCGCCTGCAGGCTTGGGAGCAGGTGACCGGATCTTCCCTTGGCCCTTTTCCCGCAGGTTCTCGGACCACTCCCTCTGGAAGGAAGTCTCTCCGCCCTTCCTCTTCCTCCCCGCCCGGGTCCCGCTGTTGTGGCTGCAGGCTCAAGCTGGGGTCACTCGGCGGCCAGAGAGCGAAAGCATTCAGCCGGGGCCCCCAGTTTCGAGGCTGCCTTGACTGCGAGCAGCGAGGGAAGAAGAGGCAGGCGCTCCAAAACTGGGCGAAGATTCCTTTCCCAATTTCTAACTCGAGCCTCCCACCGTCAGTGCGCTTAATGGCGCTACTGGCCGGATGAATAATCAAGCTCTCTGGAGGGACAGACGTGGCCGCCATCCCTAATAAATCGTGAATAACAAATGAGCGAATCGACCGTCCTCATGAGGCCCACGGGCGTCCAGTAACGCAGCATCGATTCGCTTCCCCGGCGCCGGCCTCACCGCTCCTCCCGGCGTTTCCAAGCCTCCCTCCTCGTTCTCTCCCTCCGGCTGGAGCCACTGAGGACGGGAGCCACTGAGGACGGGAGCCCCAGCACCAGGTGGAGCCGGGGCGCCGGTGGGAGTCGAGCCCAGCCGTCTTGGCGCTTGCCCGACTCTCCCGCCCGCGCCGAGGGAGGCGCACAGGCAGCGCGCAGCGCAGGGCGCGAGCGAAAAATGCAGGAATCGGCGCCAGGCAGGAGAAAAGGCGCGGGCCCACCTTCCAGCCCGGCGCCTCGTTTCCTAGTCCAGTGTGGCCTCTCGCTTTCGGCCGGATTGTGTCCCAGGCCCGGAGCCTGAGTGCAGGCCTCCATTCTTCTCTGCCTGAGCGCGCCGGGGGCGCAGCCTCCGCCAGAGCGACCCGAGCCCCCGGCGGCGAGACCCCTCACCCGGCCTCACCCCGCACCTCCACTCCCCTCTCGCGATTGCTCCCTGCCAGGCGCCCAGGCTGGATCCCGGTGTGCCGCTTTTCCAGGCCAGCGCCCTTGCCGCCGAGGGGGCAAAGGGAGCGGGGAGGACACGCTCGCCCTCCCAAATGCAGTTATTAATTTTAAGGCAGTGTCACTTGGAGTGAATGAAAATCGCTTGGACGCTTGGCTGAAGCGTCGCGTCCTCCGCCGGAGCCCCGCGCCCTTTGCTCTAGGCCAGGACGTGGAGGACCGCGGGCCACCTTTCAGCCCAGTCCCCATTTCACCATTTTCCAGGCGCCCCAGCTAGGGGTGGGCATCACAGGGTCAGTGGGGGGAACCCATATTTTGAGGGGAGGGGAATGACTGCGGAAGGTAACAGAGGAGAATTCATCCTCCGGGGTCGGGGGGGCCGCGTGGGAAGGGAGGGGTCTCGTCCTGGCTGGGGGCCCGGCACCCGGTGGCGGGGAGCGGCCGCGCCAGCCCCCACCTCCTCTTCCCCTCTCTGCCAGCATCCTGAAGGAATGAGGTCACGTGGGTGAGTGGTGGGCGGGACCTACTCTTGTCTGGAGGAAAAAAGCCATTTTGTCTCCCCCCTAACACTCCGGTCCCTCCCCTCCCCCCTCGGTCCCCTCCCCTCCCCTCTCTCCCTCCCACCCCAAGCCGCTTTCACAAACTCCTTTCTTACCGTAGGTTTCTCCCCTCCCGCCGCCCGGGCGAGCGACACGGCTGCGGCCCCCCTCCCCTCCCTTCCCTCCCTCCCTCCCATCCCCCCCTCCCCGAGACCCACCGGACCCCGAACCCAGGTAAGTGGAGCAGACTCCCCCTTCCTTTCCCTCTCCTGGCCTGTAACCCTCTGGGGATTGGGATGGGGGGCCGGCCGTTCTTTGCAAGCCCCGGTGGGAGGGGGAGGCTCTGAGTCGATCCTGCCCTGGCACCCCCCGCTCTTCGTCAGCCCCTAGCCCAGCTTGCCCCGTCCGCCTTTCTTTCTCCCTTTTTTCTGTCCCTTTTTCCCTTTCCTCTCTTCCAAGATGGCCGAAACGGGCTCCCCCTCTTAACGATTTGGCGTCTCCCTCGACCACCACCTCTTTGTGCAGCAGCCCCCGGGCAGACCCTGTTCCGAGGTAGCGAGGGGGAAGGTCCGGGGCAGCCGGGAGGGCTTGCGGGCTGCGCGCTGGGTTGGGTCGCCGCTCCCCACGAGCCAAAACCACCCCTTGCTCTGCCCTATCTGCCCCCTTTTCCGTCTGGGTAGGGGTCCCTCTCCCATGGGCACTGGGGCGTCGTGGACGCGCAGGGACTTGGGGCCGGCAGAAGGGGATGTGCTTTGGGGCGGCCGCGAGGCCGGGGGAGGGCGCCCTTCCCCGCCCGGGCCCCGGTTCTCTCGGGCACCTCCCCCAGCCGGTCCCCGCTCCCTGTCCCGGCGCCGGCGCCCCGCCCCCTCCCTGAACCACCTCAGCAGAGCCTCCCTCCCGAACACCCCTCCCGGGGCCCCGCGGAAAGTTTGGCTCTAGGGAAGGTGGGAGCGGCTACCCGGTAACTGGGGTCCCTGATCCTTGGACCTGGGCTCCTGGGGAAGCCCGGGCGGAGGGGGTAGAATGGGGATGGAGGGAAATTTATCGCAATATTTCCCATTGCCATCGGAAGCAGGGGGGTCCGCTAAATTGGCCCCCATTCCTCTGGGACGCCCAGCCACCCCACCCTCCGCACGTCCTCCTGCTGCTAGCTCTGAGGGCGTGGGACCCCCGGGCAAGCAGACACCCACTGCCTGTCTCCACGGTGGGCCCGGGCATGCCCCTCGCCCTCCCCCACTGCCCCGTCTGCCCGTAATCGCTCCGGTTGGCTTGAGGTGGGAGGAGGCGACCTGGAGGCGGGTTAATTTGCCAGTGAATATTGTGGAAGTGTTACCCAGCGCTTCCCGAGATCTTGTCCCTCAGTGTCCCCCACGCTTCCTCAGGCTCCCCAGATCTCTCTGTGTCGAGGGGAGGGCTGTCTCCTGGTTGCCCCCTCCCCGCTCTATTCTGATGCCTCTTCCTCTGGGACCTCTGGCAGTTTCTGTTCCTGAAACTCTTTAATTTCTCTCCTCCTTCCCCCTCCACTCTGGTCCAAGGTGTTATTACTTGGAGCATAAAGCCAGCTCTGTTGCAGCTTTTTGGTGGGAAGGTTTTCCCACCAGCTCCTCTGGTTGGGGGTTGGGGGATTGAGGCTTTAGAACTGTCTTTGGAATGAAGCAGGAAACCGACCCCAGGATCCAGACCAAGTGTAGCTGGGTAGGGTTCAAGTCTTGGGGGTTGGGCAGGAAGGGGGACTCTGCTGCCCCTGGCCTTGCCTGGGAGATCTTGATTGATGGAGCTGTTGTCATGGGAATGGAGAGAGCCCGAACAGGAAGAGGGTACAGCTTTGTGCAGGTCAGATGCCCACTGCAGCCCTCCAGCCTATGGTCCCCAGAGCTGACATTGGAAGCTGAACTGCCTTTGTTACTGGAAGACTTACATTATAATTTACCCTGGGTGGACCAGGGGCGTACAAAAGGTTAGTGTGTGTTTGCAGAGTCTGGTTCCAGGCAGGGATGTTAGGCTGTGTGCTTCTAGGTTGGGGGTGGATGTGGATGGCTCCTGCATCTAGTGAGGATGGGCCTGGCTGTGGTCTGGCTGTGATGGTGTGTGTATGTGTGTGTGTTGGGGGTGGGGGCCGTGTCGTGTCTATCTGGCCTTGTGTGTATTGAGTGTGAGAGGTGGAGGGGGGTGTGTCAGGCTGTATGTGTGTGTATCTGGCAATGTGTATATTTTGGGGTTTTGCCTGTTTGATCTTAGGGAGTTGAGAGGAGAGGGAGGAAGGGAGGGTTGAGTAAGCCCAGCTTCAGGAGGCCCTTTTCAATGCATGCTGGGGACAGGGGAGCAGATCTTTGTGTCATTGTCAAGGACTGGGGAAAGTTGGGAGGTTCACAGTGTCCCTAGGCAGACCCTCACGGCCCCAAACACAAATACAAGGGGCTTGCGCAGTTGGACCGACGAAGCTGGGAGAGAAACAGAGTCAGAAAACCCGGGGTCTGAGTCTTGATGCTGTACTCTGGCTGGCTGGCTGTGCTTCTCTGCAGCCTCTGTTTCCCCATGTGTACCACAGAAGTGGGGTAAGGTGATTAGCGGGTGCCTCCTCTTCCTACCTCAAGGCAGGAGTCCATGCTGATGGTCATGTTTGGACCAGACTGACTCCCAGACGGCGGCCCACTGAGTGGTCTTCCCGCCACGCCACGGAGCTGCCCTTCTTCCCTCCCACCTGCTGGGATGAAGCCAGGCATTACTGCTTTAGACGAGTGAGGAGCCTGGCCAGGTGCCAGGATGTTAAAAGCACTGGGGTGGGAGTCAGGCACTTTCTTGTCGCAGGACTGTCACTGCTTTGCTTTGTGACCTTCGACAAGTCACATCTGAGTGTGCTCATCTGTAAAATGAAAGGATCGAACAGGTGCTGCTGCTGCTTCTTTTTTTTTTTTTTTTTTGAGATGGAGTCTCACTCTGTCACCCAGCCTGGAGTGCAGTGGTGTGATCTCCACTCACTGCAACCTCCACCTCCCAGATTCAAGCAATTCTCTGGCTCAGCCTCCTGAGTAGCTGGGATTACAGGCACCTGCCACCATGCTCAGCTAATTTTTGTATTTTTCATTTGTTTGTTTGTTTGAGACAGAGTCTCGCTCTGTTGCCCAGGCTGTAGTGCAGTGGCGCGGTCTTGGCTCACTGCATCCTCCGCCTCCTGGGTTCAAGCGATTGTCCTGCCTCAGCCTCCCGAGTAGCTGGGACTACAGGCGTGTGCCACCACACCCAACTAATGTTTTGTATTTTTAGTAGAGACGGGGTTTCACCATGTTAGCCAGGATGGTCTCAATCTCCTGACCTCATGATCCACCCGCCTGGGCCTCCCAAAGTGTTGGGATTACAGGCGTGAGCCACCGTGCCCGGCCTAGTTTTTGTATTTAGTAGAGATGGGGTTTCACCGTCTTTGCCAGCCTGGTCTTGAACTCCTGACGTCATGATCCAGCCACCTTGGCCTCCCAAAGTGTTGGGATTACAGGTGTGAGCCACCGCGCCCAGCCAAACAAGGTGCTTTCTAAGAGCCCTTTCACCTCTGCAGTTCTAGACATCTGGATGTGACCTTGAGTGACTTTTCCTAAGACCTGGAGACATTGTAGTGAGGGAGTGGGGCTGATTTCATTTGGAGGTAGGCAGAGCAGAGAGAGCTATGGCATCGGAGAAGCACAGGGCCTTGGCTGGGAGACCCACTGTTTCTACAGGGGACTATGAAGAAGTGAGAGAGGCCTAAATTGCAGGGTGGATTCCAGAAAGACACTGGTTAAAATGGAGAGATGGGTCTGGGTGCAGTGGCTCATGCCTGTAATCCCAGCAGTTTGTGAGGCCAAGGCAGGCAGATCACTTGAGGCCAGGAGTTGGAGGCCAGACTGACCAACATGGTGAAACCCTGTCTCTACTAAAAATAAAAAAATGAGCCAGGTATGGTGGTGGGAGCCTGTATTCCCAGGTACTTGGGAGGTTGAGGCAGGAGGATCGCTTCAATCTGGGAGGCAGTGGTTGCAGTGAGCCGAGATCTCACCACTGCCCGCCAGCCTGGGAGACGGTGCGAGACTCCATCTCAAAAAAAAAAAAAATGAGAGAGAGATGGTGGCGTTTTCTTAGCAGAGGTCTTTAAGGATTGGGAAAGACAAGTGCCAGGCTTGAATGGCAAGGAGGGGTCAGGGTTGGATGCTGGGTGCTGAGCAGGCTCCCTTCTTGCCACAGTAGCAATAGCCAGACCCAGGGCCTCAGGGCCCAGAAGGAGGGCTGCCTAAGGGTCACACACACCCTTGCAAAGACAATGGCAGAAGATACTGAAGGGCGTGGCTTCTGCTGGGGGGGGGGGGGGGAAGTGGTGTTAGAGGTGGAGACAGTGCTCAAGTCCAGGGAGAGGGTGGACACACAGTTGGGACTGACCTGTTAAAGCCCCTGAGCTCTGCAGAGGCCACTTCCAAGGGCGCTTGGCCTCCCCTTTCTGTTTCTTGGGATCTGTGTCTCCCACTCTTTCTCCCTCAAGTTCTTCCCATCTCCCAGCCTCTTCCTCAAAGTAATGACAGCTGGATTTCCAGCCACTCATCACCCCTTTTCCCTCACCTTCCCACAGCACACCAGCGAGTGCAGCGGGGGAGAAACTGGTTGTCAGGAATTCGGGGTCTGGGGCCTCCTGGGGTGGGAAGATGGGGAGAGGGTGCTCTAGGGAGACAGAGCTCCTGTTTACATTGCTCTTGGCACCTGCTGGTAGGGACCTGCAGGTAACCATGGCAATCAGGTGAGGAGCCAATCAGTGCTTCTCCCCACCCCCAGCCCCAGAGGTAACAGTCAGAACCTGTGGGGATGGAGTGGGGGGAGCAGGGAGTGTAGCAAGGGGCTTATTTTCTTAAACTGGAGAAGGAGCAGTGTTTCACTCAGTCAGCACCGCCTTGGGCTTCAGTCTAGAAAGGGTCCTGAGGAATAGGCTGGGGTTGAATTCTCAGAAATGCTCAGGGAAGTGATTGGGTGAGGGGCACAGCCATTTGCAGTGTGGGGCTCCTGGCTGTGGGGTGCTTAAGAGCAAGTGTCATCGGGGTGTGTTGGCTCACACCTGTAATCCCAACACTTTGGGAGGTGAGACAGGCGGATCACTTGAAGCCAGGAGTTCAAGACCAGGCTAACCGACATGGCGAAACCCCATCTCTGTTTAAAAAAAAAAAAAAAAAATTAGCCAGGTGTGGTGGCATGCGCCTGTAATTCCAGAAGGCGGAGGCATGAGAATCACTCGAACCTGGGAAGCGAAGCCTGCAGTGAGCCGAGATCGCACCACTGTACTTCAGCCTGGGCAACAGAGCAAGACTGTCTCAAAAAAAAAAAGAGCAAGTGTCTGTTCTGAAAACACAGCGAGTGTGTGAATGAGGTGGCTTGGGTGGTGTGAAGTGTGCGGAGCCTGTGTGTTTACGTGTATGTGTATGTACGCGTGCACATGTATACGAGGGTGAACGGGAGAAAGATGAGGGCATGCGATTTACCCCAGCAACAGAGACCCCAGGCGTTATCAGAGCTCAACATCAGCATGTTTGTTAGTGGCTCTGCACACACACATAGATGCACCTGGACACACACATGACTGGCAGGCAGGCACAGGAAGTACCTTTCTTTGGAGGCCCAGATGGCACGTACACATGATGGATATTACACACGCACAGAGAGACGGCCACTTGGATTGTTCTCTCCTCTGGATGGTTGTAATAATATTTGGGCATCTTGCCAGGGACAGGGTTACTATGGAAACGACCAAACAGTGGAGTAGCCAGCAGCTTTCTGCGTAATTGCAAAGGGGGGACCCATGCAGGGAGGGCTGGCTGAGGCCACCCTGCGTGGGGTGGGAACCCCTCTCCCTTCTCAGATCCCCGGGGCCGCCTCCTCTCTGCCGTGTCTCTGGGCTTGCCGTGGGACTGGCTTGTTCCCCTTTGTCTGCCCTGTAACCTGGTGTCTCTCCCACGTGTGGCCTTTGTGTCTCTGCATCTCTTTCTGTCTCTGGCCAGGTTCCCTGAGCCTCTGTTGGCTGGCTGGGTCCTGGCCAGACTCATCCTGGGGTCTCTATAGAAACTGCTGATCCCGGCTGTGAATTTCTTGTCCTAGAAAACTCAGTGTGGTGGCTTTAGAAATCTTTCTGGAAAGGAGAGAAGGGTGTGCGTATGTTGTAAAGGAGCTGTTGGGGCTTGGCCACTTCCCAAGCCCCACCCTTGGGCTTTTACTCTGGGAAAGAGGAGGGAGGGGCTGTCCCTTCCAGGTGCAGGTTTGGTTTGATTTCTTTACCAAGAAGGAAGCACGGTGGCCAATCCAGAGCCGGACGTTTCACCTCTCTGGACCCTGCCTGGGCCTGGCTGGTGTCGGGCAGGCGGTCTGGGGACACAGCACTTTCTGCCCAGCTTTGGCAGGCATCTGTGAGAGCCTGTGGTTTGTCACTGGACAGCCTGTGAACAGGTGGCAGAGGCGTCACCAGGGCAGGAGACAGCGGGAGAGTAACAGTGACCATGTCGGGGGAATTCCTGCAGTGTGCATGAAAGGGGGGTTCCTGGACCCTGTGTGCTTGTGGGCAGGGAGCACTCATGCAGGGGCTGTCCGTCGGGGCACTGGGAGGGATTCCTGTGGCAGGGGTATAGCCTTTTTGCCTAAACTCTTTGAGTCCAGGGCTAGGGCTGGAGCTGTGCATTCCCAGCTTCAGGCATGTAAGGGCCCTCTCTGTTCCCTGCCTGAGTCCCAGGCCTGGAAGCCAAATGGTTACGTCTGGTGGATTTCCTGGGAGCAGCCTATATTTGGCAGACTTTAGAGGAGGGAGGTGCTCCGAAGCCTAGGCTGGATGCGGAGCCAGAAGCACAAGGGATGGCTGTGGTCTTCTAACTTAGGGTAGCCTGTGCCCATGGTGTTTCCAGGGAAGCCTTCTTGGAGGAGGAGTGAATGGATGGAGTAGATAGGAGGCTGGGATCAAGTCTGAGGCCCTGCACCTGGGTGGAGGGGTTGAGGGAGTGAGGATAACTTATTTCTCCCTTCTTCTGTTCCTTGAAGTTTCAGGCCAGTGGCTAATTTATCTGAGTTTCCTCCTGGTTCCTAGGATGCTTTAAATGTGAACCATGTGAGTGAATACGGATTGGGATTGGGGAGTTTTGTTTTTGTTTTTCTTTTTTAGACAGAGTCTTGCTCTGTCGCCCAGGCTTGAGTGCAGTGGCATAATCACGGCTCACTGCAGCCTCAACCACGCAGGCTCAAGGGATCACGTGAGGCAGGAGGATCCTCCTGCTGTGGCCTCCCAAAATGCTGGGATTACAGACATGAGCCACTGCACCCGGCCTGGGATAGGAGAGAGTTTAAAAAACCCTCTTCTCTTCCATTTTCCTGCCTCCTCACATTCTCTGGGGAGTTGGGCGGCACGTCCTGTGGCCTAACTTCAATCTTTCCTCCTGCTCCTCAGAGGGAGCCTGACCTTGTTGCTCAAGGCTGTGTGACTCTCCAGAGCCCGGGCACCCAGTGAACACACAGAGGGGGCCAGAAAGAACCAGCCACATGTCCCAGCCCACCCTGAAGGCAGAGAGGGGTCCTGGGCTCAGGGAGAGCTGTGCTGGGAGGTGTGCAGTGAAGTGTGGGAGGGGCTGCTGCCGAGGCTCTGGGTTTCTTTTTTTTTTTTTTTTGAAACAGAGTCTCGCTCTGTCGCCGAGGCTGGAGTGCTGTGGCTCAATCTCGGCTCACTTTGCAAGCTCAGCCTCCCGAATAGCTGGGACCGCCAGCACCCCCGGCTGATTTTCTGTATTTTTAGTAGAGACAAGGTTTCACTGTGTTAACCAGGATGGTCTTGATCTCCTGACCTCGTGATCCGCCTGCCTCGGCCTCCCAAAGTGCTGGGATTACAGGCTTGAGCCGCCGCGCCCGGCCAACTCTGGGTTTCTGATTCCACTTTGTTTCCCAGGGCAACGCTTCCCAGTCCCCCCACCCCCGACCCCGGAATCATGCATCGGACTACACGGATCAAAATCACAGAGCTGAACCCCCACCTCATGTGTGCCCTCTGCGGGGGGTACTTCATTGACGCCACCACTATCGTGGAGTGCCTGCATTCCTGTGAGTTGGGGGGAGGGGAGCTGCTCAGGGTGGGCAGCCTCTGTGCCCAGATTGGGGCGGGCATGGCCTGAGGAAGGTAGCACACAAACCCTTGCCCTGAAGAGCCAACGCGCCCACGTGTCTGCTGGGAATCCTCAGGTCACAGAGGGCCTACCTTGCAGGGGCAGCTGGGTGCGGGGCATCGGCCCAGAAATTCATTTCAAGGACTTGCATCTGAAATCTTAGTTCTTTCTTGAAATGACTGAAATTGTATGCCCTGTAGATGCAGACACCTCTTGTTTATACTGTGGGCTTGGCAGCAAGGGGGTGAGACCCAGGGGCATCTTGAACAGGCTGGCTTTTGTCCTCCACTCCATCGGGGAGCTTGGGACTCAGGGCTGACTTTCTGCGTTGTACATGACACTGGCCTGTCTCATACGAGATCCAGCTTCCCTCAACAATGCACAGGGACAGGTGCCACACGTGCAAAACACACATCGCCACGTTGGGCCTCGGAGCAGGGACAAGGTGGAGAAGGGATATCTGAGTTTGAGCAGAAGGCGGGGAGGCGGGTCCTGGGATTGGAAGGCAACTCTGACTCTCCTCCCTCTCTCCACACCCCCAAGTCTGCAAAACCTGCATCGTGCGCTACCTGGAGACCAACAAATACTGCCCCATGTGTGATGTGCAGGTCCATAAAACCCGGCCGCTGCTGAGCATCAGGTAGGCTTGGCACCGCACTCCTGCCCCCGCCATCCTCAGGGTCAGCCTCCCCCATCCCTCCCACACTCCGTGCTTCCTTCAGCCAAGGCGGCGGGTGTGGGAGAAGCACGGCGTGTGGACTTGGGCTACTCCCCTCCCTTTGGGTCGCATTTGGCTCGTCATAGGCTGAGGCATACTAGAGGGGCAAAGACCAGACCCACAGGGATCCCAATGCCTGGGCACTGGGTCTCAGGAAGGGAGTGGGTAGAGGGGTCCCATGACTGGGAGAGCAGGGTGAGGTCAGAGCAGTTCTCTGGAGAGCGCATTGCTGGTAAACCCTGTCCATTTTTCCCCAGGTCTGACAAAACCCTTCAAGACATTGTCTACAAATTGGTCCCTGGGCTTTTTAAAGGTATCTGCACACCATTCCTCCTCCTGCCCACCGACCCCATTTCCCAGCCCTTGGCCCTGTCCTCATCTGCTGCCTTCTTCCAGATGAGATGAAACGGCGGCGGGATTTCTATGCAGCGTACCCCCTGACGGAGGGTGAGTGTGCTCGCATCTGTTTGTGTGTGCATGGGCGTGCCTGGGACCATGTAGGTGTGTAGTGTTACCAGTCACCCTCTGACCTCCTCAGCGCACACCTCCCCAGAAGGTGGCTGGGCTCACCTGGTTGAGTTCATGATCCCTGGGTCCTTGGCGGACTCCCTTCTTCCATCCTCTGCCAACCCAAGAGCTCTCTCCTTCTGCAGTCCCCAACGGCTCCAATGAGGACCGCGGCGAGGTCTTGGAGCAGGAGAAGGGGGCTCTGAGTGACGATGAGATTGTCAGCCTCTCCATCGAATTCTACGAAGGTGCCAGGCAAGTCCGGCCCAGGCTGGCCCCTTCTGGGCTCCTAGGTTGGGTCACCCCTTCTCCCACCCAGGGCCCTCTGGATGTGTCCATTGAGGGACCATCCTCCTGGGTCTCCTGGTTCTTCCTAGCTTCGTTCTTTCTCCATCCCCAGGGACCGGGAGGAGAAGAAGGGCCCCCTGGAGAATGGGGATGGGGACAAAGAGAAAGTGAGTGCTGGGGTCTGCCCAGGACTGGAATGTGGGCTAGGAGGGAGTGGCCTGGGGTGGATCCCCTACCACAGGTGCCTGTGCCCCAACAGACAGGGGTGCGCTTCCTGCGATGCCCAGCAGCCATGACCGTCATGCATCTCGCCAAGTTTCTCCGCAACAAGATGGATGTGCCCAGCAAGTACAAGGTGGGGCCCTTCAAAAAATGAGTGTCTGTGTATGAGTGTGTCAGACAGTCTGTGCACCCCAGCCATTGGTCAGGGCTGGCTAGGTGTCACCCAGGGCTTGCGTGGTTAACTGAACTCATGTGTTAATAGAAGGGTGGTTGAAACCAAGATTAGGGGGCAGTTTAGGGGTGTTGAAGTCAGTGTGCAGTAGTGCATGGGACCAAGATGGTGTGCATGTTGCACACTCGGAACTGTGGCAGAGATGAGTGCAAAAACGCAGGGCCTCCTCTGGGGCCGGTTGGCTGTGGGAAGGCTAGTCTGAAATTCCAACAGAACTCCAGGACATGACTTTTCAAGCTTGAATGTATATGTGTCTCCTGGAGATCTTGTTAAAATGCAGATTCTGATTTAGTAGATTCCTTATTTCTTTTTTGTTGTTGTTGTTGAGATGGAGTCTTGCTCTGTCACCAGGCTAGAGTGCAGTGGAGCGATCTTGGCTCACTGCAACCTCCACCTCCCGGGTTCAAGTGATTCTCCTGCCTCAGCCTCCCAAGTAGGTGGGATTACAGGTGCCTGCCACTGCCCCTGGCTAGTTTTTGTAGTTTTAGTAGAGACGGGGTTTCACCATGTTGGCCAGGCTGGTCTTGAACTCCCGACCTCGTGATCCACCCTGCTCGGCCTCCCAAAGTACTGGGATTACAGGCGTGAGCCATGGCACCCGGCCAGATTCCATATTTCTAACAAGCTCCTAGCTACTGAAGGTCCACAGATCACAGTCTAGGACAGTGGATCCTAAACTGTTGCCTGTTAAATCTCATGAGTTAACTCACAACTTACTAGTAGTTAAGTCAGAATTTCTGGGGGTAAGATGCAAGCATTGATATTTTGTTTTTGCTTTTTTTTTCCCCCTCTGTCACTCAGGCTGGAGTGCAGTGGCATCATCTCGGCTCACTGCAACCTCCGCCTCCTGGTTTAAAGTGATTCTTGTGCCTCAGCCTCCCAAGTAGCTGGGACTACAGGTGCATGCCACCATGCCTGGCTAATTTTTGTATTTTTAGTATAGACAGGGTTTCACCATGTTGGCCAGGCTGGTCTCCAACTCCTGGCCTCAAGTGAGCCACCTGCTTCGGCCTCCCAAAGCTCTGGGATTCCAGGTGTGAGCCACTGCGCCAGGCCAGGCATTGGTGTTTTCTTGTTGTTTTTTTTCTTTCTTTTTTTTTTTTTTTTTTTGAGACAATGTCTTGCTCTTGTTGCCCAGGCTGGAACGCAATGGCAGGATCTTGGCTCACCGCAACCTCTGACCGCCCCCCCAGGTTCAAGTGATTCTCCCGCCTCAGCCTCCCGAGTAGCTAGGATACAGGCATGCGGCACCACACCCAGCTAATTCTGTATTTTCAGTAGAGACGGGGTTTCTCCATGTTGCTCAGGCTGGTCTTGAACTCCCGACCTCAGGTGATCCGCCCGCCTCGGCCTCCCAAAGCTCTGGGATTACAGGTGTGAGCCACCGCACCCGGCCTAGGCATTGGTGTTTTTTTGTTGTTGTTGTTTTGTTTTGTTTTTTGAGACAAGACGGAATCTTGCTCTGTCACCCAGGCTGGAGTGCAGTGGAGCAATCTCAGCTCACTGCAAGCTCCGCCTCCCGGGTTCACGCCATTCTCCTGCCTCAGCCTTGCGAGTAGCTGGGACTATAGGCGCCCGCCACCACGCCCGGCTAATTCTTTGTATTTTTAGTAGAGACGGGGTTTCACCATGTTAGCCAGGATGGTCTCGATCTTCTGACCTCACGATCCGCCCACCTCGGCCTCCCAAAGTGCTGGGATTACAGGCCTGAGCCACCGCGCCCGGCCGGCATTGGTGTTTTTTAAAGCTCCCTGGGTGATTCCATTTTGCAGCTGGGGGTGAGAGCCAGAGTTCCAGGAGATCCCCCGGAGCCTTTCAGCTCCTCTGGGAGACCTGCCAGAGATAGGAGATCCAGACAGCTGTGTGCATGGTGGGACTGGGGGCTGCTAACAATAGGGGAATCTTCTCTGGACCCCTTCCTGCCTGGTGGTCAGGAGTCATGTTGGAACAACACTGACAGGGAAGTCAAATCCACAGTGAAACCCCAGAGAAATGAGGGACCATCTGCAAATCCACCCTTCCCATTGCCCCGCCCCAGTCCCCCACATTCCCAGCCTGGAGCCCCAAGCTAGCCAGGGTCGTGGTGTCTTCCGCTTCCCTCCCCCAGGTGGAGGTTCTGTACGAGGACGAGCCACTGAAGGAATACTACACCCTCATGGACATCGCCTACATCTACCCCTGGCGGCGGGTGAGCCAGCGGGTGGGGCAGGCAGGGAGCAGACTCCCGCAGGGTCTGGCATTGGTCTGTGGCCACATGGGTCACCCTTCTCTAATCAGAGACAGTCCATCCCTTATCCCATGAGCTGTGTGTCCAGGGTGGCTCGCTACAGCAGGTCAGCCTCTGGGCCATCTCTCGCAGATGACTTTCCACTCAGGAGACAAGGCTCCTTGGGCAGATGGCATTCCCCGATTTGGGGGCAGAAATAGGTGCTGGCAGCTGCCGTGTGTTTGCCTCCCTCTCTCCTCTCTGACAAGAGTCTCTGCTTAGACCTTTTGCCTCTCCGGGTCTTCATGTGCCCTGTATCCTTATCTCTCTCCTCTCCAAGACCCCATCCCATCCCTTTTCTCGTGTTTGGACACTGTGGGTTAAAGCTGGTGGCCCTCTGGTTGGCCTCTCTCTCCTGATACCTTCCCCTTCCCTGTCTCTCTCCTCGCCCCCTCTCCCCGCAGAACGGGCCTCTTCCCCTCAAGTACCGTGTCCAGCCAGCCTGCAAGCGGCTCACCCTAGCCACGGTGCCCACCCCCTCCGAGGGCACCAACACCAGCGGGGCATCCGAGTGTGAGTCAGTCAGCGACAAGGCTCCCAGCCCTGCCACCCTGCCAGCCACCTCCTCCTCCCTGCCTAGCCCAGCCACCCCATCCCATGGCTCTCCTAGCTCCCATGGGCCTCCAGCCACCCACCCTACCTCCCCCACTCCCCCTTCGACAGCCAGTGGGGCCACCACAGCTGCCAACGGGGGTACCTCGAACTGCCTGCAGACACCATCCTCCACCAGCAGAGGGCGCAAGATGACTGTCAACGGTGCTCCTGTGCCCCCCTTAACTTGAGGCCAGGGACCCTCTCCCTTCTTCCAGCCAAGCCTCTCCACTCCTTCCACTTTTTCTGGGCCCTTTTTTCCACCTCTTCTACTTTCCCCAGCTCTTCCCACCTTGGGGGTGGGGGGCGGGTTTTATAAATAAATCTATATATATATGTACATAGGAAAAACCAAATATACATACTTATTTTCTATGGACCAACCAGATTAATTTAAATGCCACAGGAAACAAACTTTATGTGTGTGTGTGTGTATGTGTGGAAAATGGTGTTCATTTTTGGGGGGATCTTGTGTAATTTGCTCTTTTTGGGGGTGCCTAGAGATGAATTGGATGGGCCGCTGGAGGCTCAGTGAAGCTCTGCACGGTCCTCGCTGTTTCCCAAGGCAGATGGTGTGTTGGGACCCCTTCAGCCCCAAAGCTTTAGGCACGATTCCAACTGGCTGCATATAGGAGTCGGTTAGAATTGTTTCTTTCCCCGTTTCTCTCCCCATCTTGGCTGCTGTCCTGCCTCTGACCAGTGGCTGTCCCCCGCATTGTTGAATGTCCAGAAATTGCTAAGAACAGTGCCTTTTACAAATGCAGTTTATCCCTGGTTCTGAGGAGCAAGTGCGGGGTGGAGGTGGCACCTGCATCACCTCCTCCTCTTGCAGTGGAAACTTTGTGCAAAGAATACATAGTTCTGCCTCTTTTTGTGTGTGTGTGTGTGTGGCCTTTGCATCATCTATCTTGTGGAAAAGAAGATTCAGGCCCTGAGAGGTCTCAGCCCTTGGAGTTCCACTGTGGCTTTAGCATTGTGAAGCACTGCACCCCCACCAACTCTACCCTCACCCGGGAACCCTCACTAGCAGGACTGGTGGTGGAGTCTCACCTGGGGTCTAGAGTGGAGGTTGGGGTGGGTTAACCTCACACAAGCACAGACCCCAGACTTTGCCAAAGGCAAACAGCCTTCCAGTTGCCCCTCCACCCCCAGCTGAGGCCCGGTCACCTGGTCAGGACAGAGCAACTGCATCTAAAAGCACAAGAAGACAGAAACCTGTAAGCTCTGACCCCACCCCCACTCCTCGAGAGGTCAGCAGACCACCTCCTTAGGGACAGACCCTGGCAGGTCCCTGCCCACCGAGATTTCCTCAGGTGTGCGTAGATCTGGGAGGAGACGGGAGTTGAGACTCAAGATTCCATCACAGCCTGGGTGTGTGGGGTTGGGAGTCCCCTGATGGGCTTGTCTGTGTTTGCACCTTGTCCTGTGTCTGAGGTCCTGTGACTGTACCCTCCTCTGCCCTGGGACATCTGTATCTCTTGGCTTTGTAATAAATGCTGCATACTTTCTGGAGCCTGTAGTTCTTTGGGGTAGAGGGAAGAAGGGAAGGGTGCCTCTCATCTCTGGGTTCAGCCTGATTTGGGGTCCCCATACTTAATGAATATGAACTGCTCTCTCCTGTGGCGACTGGTCAGGAGCCCCCAGCCCACAGACAGGTTAAAATCTGGAGTAGGAGGCAGCACATGGGCCTCACAGCAATGACTACAGGACCACCAGTCTAGTTGGGCAGGCTTGTTTTTGCCATCTTCCCCATCAGCAAACATTGAACCAGGGCCCACTCCCGCCTGCCCCAGACTGGAGACTTTTAGGCTATAAGGAATAATTCTTCCTTCATGAGCCAGCTGTGGGTACCAGAATCTCTTTCTTGGGCTCAGCACCTGTTTCCTTTCCCACACAGAAGGGGTTGGCTGTCAGAGGCCAGGAGCTGAGGCCACCTGTGGCTGGACAGCAGCAGCCCCCTCAGAGTGGGGAGCCCACTTCTGCCTTCTGCACACGCTCACTCCTGTGGGTGCCATCGCAGTACGGGGGCCTCTGAGTGGCCTTGCAGGTACAGAGTGCCACCGTACGGGTCTCTTGGGCCTTGAACTTGAGGGGAGATAGGCCAGTGCGTTGGAAGAAGTGCGAGCCGTCACAGAAGGGCTGGTGGGGGAAAGACGGGAGTCAAAGGCCTGACCCCACCTGCTGGGGCGCGGCAGGGCAGGGCACGCTGCAGGAGCTCAGGGGGAGTGCCGCACAGTGGTTAGGGTGCAGGCTCCAGCGTGAGACTGCCAGGGCTCACCGAGTGACCTCTCTAATCTGTAATGTGGGGGTGATAAGAGTAGAGTTGTATGAGGAAATAAAATAAAATAATGATCATAGTATGCTTTGCCTGTAGTAAGTGTCTGGTAAGTATTTACAGCGTCTTTATAGCATTAGTCTCTGGGACACCCAGAGAGCCAGGACGCTAATAGATGTGTGTGTGTGTGTGTGTGTGTGTGTGTGTGTGAATGGCTCTGAGTCTCCACTGGATCATGAAATTCATTTCCTTCCCATGTTCCTGGGTTAAAACTTCTTTGGGCTGGAGAGTACCCTGTGGTAGCAATTTTTTTTTGACAGGGTCTCACTCTGTTGCCCAGGCTGGAGTGCAGTGATGCAAACATGGCTCACTGTAGCCTCAACTTTCTGGGCTCAAGTGGTCCTCCTTCCTCAGCCTCCATTATGGCTGGGAACACAGGCCCAACTCCATGCTAGTTTTTGGTAGGGGTAGAGGCATTTGTAGAAGCGGGGTCTCAACTTTGTTGCCCGGACTGTTCTTGAACTCCTGGGCTCAAAAGATCCTCCTGCCTTGGCCTCCCAAAGTGCTGGGATTACAGGTGAGCCACCTCGCCTGGCTGAACCAAGGCCTCTTGACATTGGAGTTAGGGTGGGATGGAAGAGAGGTGAAAGAAGTGTGCAAATAGAAACCAGCAACTTGTCTTAGAGGGCTTGAGGTGTGTGGACCTAAGTGGGACTCAGGGACCGTGGGCTGCTGACACCATGCCACATAGCTTGAAGAACACCAGTCAAAGCTCTGCTCAGGAAGGAAAGGGGCCAGGGAGGCAAACAATATGGGCAGGTTCCTGCTGGGATGAAAGGTTCCTGGGCAGAAGGGGAAGCAGGTGGAGCAGGCAGCGAAGCTGAGAAGACAGCAAACTGTGGCAGGCGGCCAGGACGTCCCATAAACTGAGAAGGAAGAGTTTTCTGGAAGAAGAGTGGAGAGGGGCACAAGGGAAGGCTGGGAGGCTTTGGAGGCAGAAGAGCCTGAGCAGAACCTCTTCCCAATGTATCTACGGCCATACCACCCTGAACGCGCCCAATCTCATCTGATCTCGGAAGCTAAGCAGGGTCAGGCCTGGTTAGTACTTGGCTGGAAGACCGCCAGGAAATACCAGGTGCTGTAGGCTTTCGGGGTTCAAGGCCTGGGAATCTATGGCCCAGGTTCTTCCTGGAAGGAGACAGGGAAGGGCCAGGTGAGCTTCGTCGTGCAGTGCACCTCTGAGAAACAAACAGTTCCAGAAGAGCCCACTGGAAGCCCAGCCGCATCAGGCTGGCTGCGTGACTGAGTTTGTCTCTCTGGCTTCATTGCAAGAGATAGATGCCGTGAGCTTAAGGTTGCTGGTGGCACTGGCCTTTTGTCCCCAAATCCCCTTGGTGTCCCTCAGGTATGTATGGGAAGACTAAAATCATCTGGGTGGGAACTCACTGGAGACACCAGGCTGTTCCCAGACAGAGGTATCAGTAGGAAGGCAGGTAGGGGTCTCACCTGCTTCTTGCTGCGGCCACACACACACCACCTGTAGGTTTTCCCTGCCACCAGCTCCACCTTGATGGGGGTCTTCAGGGCCACCACGGACCTGGCTGGGGTTCTAGGGAACCACCGGGCCTGTGGCCAGGGAAGATGAGGGGCTCAGGGTTAGCCCTGGAAGCACCTTCCTGCCTGCGACCCTTCCCAGTTTCCCACTGGCTTGTGTGTGTGGCAGGTTTCCTCTACAAGAGGCTGATCTGATGCCACCCAACAAGACCGTTTCCCAGGACACCATAAGGACTGTGAGCTTTGGATGGTGAAGAGATTTCAAAGCCATGCAGGCGCTCAGGTTTCACGGTCCAGCTGCCTTCCCTCAAAGGCTGGCTCCCACCTGGGTGTTAGGGAGGGCGGGCCGGGATCCTTCCAGCCTAAGGCAGGGCCACCCACACCGGGCTTGGTTCATTAGGTGCTGCTTTGCTCAGAACAGAAGACTGGCGGCCTGCCCAGTGCCCTCTGGTCCGCCCCACCTCCCTGAGAGCCACAGGCTAACTCCAGGTGCCGCGAGCCTGGGGGAATAGGGCTGTACCCTTCCTAGCTCCATACCCTGTCTCTGCCTTTTAGATCTCCGTGCCTAGGGGTCTTGTGCGAGGACAGGGGGGAGGACGGGGGGACTTACCAGCCAGGAGGAGATGTTCCGCCGCGGGTTCAGGTCCTGCAAGGTACACAAGCATAACAAGCATCACAAGACGGTGATTTGGAAATGGAAAAATAAAATCAGTGGAAAGGGAAGGACATGGGAGGTCATCTGGGAAGGAGGAGGTGACAGGGTTGAAGGGGCAAGGGAGGAATGAGAGGGTAAGAAAAAGGTCGCAAGAGAAGGTGCTGACTGGGGAGGAACTGGCGCTAGGGAAAAGCCTGTGAGCTGAGGCAAGCCAGACACCGGCGGGGCGGGCTGGGGACTCGGGGAAGCTCGGTCGGGGCCGGGGCTGGAGTGGGGGCTGGCAGGGGCCCAGGTGGGGTTCGGGGCGGGGTCCGGGTCGGGGCGGGGGTGCTCACCCGGGCGCCGAGCGCCGCCAGCCGCAAGATCGCCCCCACGCAACGCATGGCCGTCTTCCGCGCCGCGCCGGCTCCACCCCCGCCGGGTCACCTCCCCGCCCCCTCGGTCCCCGGCCCGCCAGGCCCCGGAAGACGCCGCAGCGTCTTGCGAGGGCTGAGGCCAGGGGCCGACGGGGTCCGGAAGCCTGGCCGCGGGGCCCGCCCAGCGGCCTCCTCGGCGCGCCAGGCGTGAGCGGTCGGTCCTGGCGCCCCCTGCCGGGCGGGTCTGGCAGCGGAACGCCCCGCGCACAGCCTCAGCGCCTGGGGCACCCCCGAGGGCGCGGGACCTTCCCAGGATTCGCTGTTGCTGGCCGAGCCTCAACCGCGCTTCTGGGAGCGAGCGCGCGGGCGTCGCGTCACCTCGGGACGGGCAGGGTCCCGACGGCCGGTGCCCACGGATTGATGCATCCTGCGGGCTGGGCCCGGGTGTGCTGAGCATTCGCATCTGTGCGCGCTCTGCCGCTGAGTGCCGACAGAAGGGCCGCAGCCCACGCCCTCCTACCCTCCCGCAGTTGGCACCCACCTCCTGTCCCTTTCCATAAAGCCAGACCACGCACGGACTCTTCGGATTTTTTTTTTTTTTTTTTTTTTTTTTTGCAAAACATTCTTTTATTAAAAGAACAAGTGCTGTTTACGAACTGCCCTTCGTACAAATAACATCCGTTATACAAAGATACAAGATCCGGGTTATGCACAATTCCAGGCTTGGAGGTGGCAGGGGGCATCGCCTTTGGGCTGAGGATATCAAGGTTTTAGAAAGAATGAAAAAGGAGCCCCTGGGTTTGCAATCTGTGGCTTCCCCTCCCTGCTCCCTAGGAAGGGTCTGCTACATGGAAACAGGCTGGGATAGAAAGGGGGTGGGATGGGAGCAGGGGTGGGGTCTCCAGTCCCACCACCCAAGTCCCAAGTTGAGCTGGAGAAAGTGAACAAAGGGGAATGAAGGCACCCCTCAGTTCCCAACTTTTCAGTAGGTCAAGACAAAGTGGTCGGGAGCTAGACACACTCTCAATCTGGGTCGACATGGCAGGAGAGAGCCAAGGCTACTTGCCCACCTTCCTCAGAATTCCCAGTTGAAGTTACCTCAATCCCTCTAAGCACCTCTCCCCAGGAAAGTAAGTTGAGATAAAGGAGAACTGGGTGCAAGCTGCCTACCCCTAACTGGCCCACTGCACACCAAGGAAGATCCTAGAAGGTGGCAGGGGAAGCCTGTGCCTTTGAAAACCTGTCTTCATTTCCAATTTGGGAAAGAGAAGCGTGGAGGTTACCCTTTCTCAGAGCTGGCCCGTAGCTTGGGCTCCTCTCATTTCTCTAGACCCTTCCTGAGAGTCTGGGGTGAGCACCTCCCTAGAACTCAGTATGGGGGGGAATGGGCAGGGGTTCCCCTCATCAGCCTCAAGGTCAGGACACCTTGAGGCATCAGCAGACCCAGGAGCCTGAGGGGGAAAAAGCCCCACAAATAGGAAAAACAAACCAAGACAATCCTTAAAGTGTCATTGTCCATGGAGAGGATCCACTAGCTCTGAGCTAAGACAGTCAGTGCCACACAGACACCCTCCCACCCCAGGCACAGCCCTGCACTCACACTGTGTGTCACACACACAGGGACAGCAAGCCAGCCAGCCATGTGGAGACCATGCCCTAGGAACCAAGGGCCAGGAGGCCACAGTCCTGAGGGCTGGTCCTGGCCCTGTCACTGAGCCCCTTCTAGGCTTGGAGCTGTCATCTGTGATGGGAGGAGCTGGCTGAAATGACCCCTAAAGACAGGTCCCTTCAGCGCTGGCATGCACCAGTTGTGACCCCACAGCAGGCACTGCCTCCGTATGCACCCCCACTCACACCTCACCGAGGGTGGGAACACCCGACTCCACATGCTCACCCACTCACACCTCCTCACTGAGGGTGGGAACACACGAAGCTCTGCTCTCATGCGTTTCCAAACTCTGCTTCCGCTCTGCAAACCACATCCTTCCCCTCCCCCAGACAAAGAGATCTACAAATCTGGGTCCCTTCCCACCCTCCACCATCCAAATTCACTCTCGTAAAAGGGACTGAGGTTAGGAGAGGGTGAGATCGTTACAGCCATCCCCCTGCATTGGTATTCTGCTCCTCCTGAAGCTTTTGAGACCTTTCCCATTGAAGCTCCCTGAGAAGAAGGAAATGCCACTACCTCTCTCATGAGAGACGGGGGAAAGAGAAGAGGGCTGCACCAATTCATACCCAGCCTGGGCCCTGTCTTCAAATCTAACCACAGGAGCCCAGTCTGGGGAATGCAAGCGGCTTGGGAGAGTTGGAGAACAGACACTTGGAGATGAGCTGAGGGAGGGAAGAAGTGTTCTGGGCGGGGGTGGGGTGTCTCGGTTTCAATGCACAGAATCACTTGGACCTCTCACTCTTCAACATGGCAGCCTCGGGGTAGATTTAACTTCCCTTCCCATCCAGACAGAAGTTAAGTTTCGCTCTAAGTGGGCCAGCCTTGGGCAAGGGCGTGGGTGTGAATGAGCAACTCTTCTAAGAATCTCTGAAGGTTTCTTTTTTTTCTTTTTTGAGACAGAGTCTCACTCTGTCGTTCAGGCTGGAGTGCAGTGACACGATCTCAGCTCACTACAGCCTCAGCCTCCCGGGTTCAAGCAATTCTCATGCCTCAGCCTCCCGAGTAGCTGGGATTACAGGTGTGCGCCACCACACCCAGCTAATTTCTTTGTATTTTCAGTAGAGACGGGGTTTCACCATGTTGGCCAGGCTGGTCTTGAACTCCTGACCTTAGGTGATCCGCCCGCCTCAGCCTCCCAAAATGTTGGGATTATAGGCATGAGCCACCGCGCCTGGCCTGAAGGTTACTTTTCTTTTCAGTGGTTTGGGGCAGGGAGTTACACAGCTTAATAGATTAAGATGAATAAAATGCTGAATTCTATCACTTCTAACATATTTAGCATTAATAAAAAGTGAGTATTTCTGAGGTCATCACAACTGCCTCCCCCTCCCCCAAGCCCTTGCAAGTGCCTAAGAAATTGCCTTTGAAGGATTCCCACCCCCTCCATTATCAGCTCCCTAACATCTTACAAAGTCTTATCAACAGGAATATTAATATTATTTTCAGTATCAGAAAAAAAACAGTTGAGCAGCACAGGCAAAAATATATCTGCACTACGTTTCTGTTGTTGCCAAAAATATACACATCTTCTTTTCTTTATTAAAAAAAAAAGAAAAAGAAAAAAAAAACCCAACAACAAAAACCCAAACAAACACACACAGAAAAATCCACACATGCAAAGAGACTGACAAGGCGGGAGCCTGGGGAAGCTGGAAACCCCTACTCTTCTGGGCTCCAACCCCAGTGCAACTGAAACAGGGACACAGGCTTCGCCTTGCCTCTTGCCTCTCTCCTGACCGTCCACTCAGCCTCTGGGCCAAAGGCCTGGGTGGGCGGGGACTCTTTGAAGGTAAGAATTGCCCACTCTACCCTGGGGAAATAGCTGGTGGGTAGGGGACAGTTGTTACGTCAGCTTAGTGGCTCCCCTGGTTGGTGGGGTTGGGGTGCAGGAGGCAGGCTGGCTAATTCTGGAAGGGAGGCTTTTGCTAAAAGCAGTGGCATTTCCCTCCACCTTACCCCCTCCCCCAAGCCCTGGGGCTCCCCTTGTGCCAGAGAAGCACGAAGCTATCAGTGGGGTAGGGGGCCCTAAGGGGGCCCTGAGACCATGTGGGGTCAGGGGAGGGAAGGCAGGATATTACCCTGATTCAAAGCCCCGAGCCCCCAGTGACTCTCCAATATTGGAGTACTACTCTGGTTTTTGTTAACCATTCATGCCCCCAGAGAGGGACCAAAGGTGGTGAGGTGGGGAGGGTGCAAATAAGAGCTGGGAGGTCCCCTCTCTGGCGCTGCTTCATCTGACCACCGCGCCTATCCCTGCCCTTGGCTGCCCTGGGTCCAGGGGTGAGAGACAGGCAGACACACACACATACACACACATGCACACACACACACACTCACACACGGAGTCGGGCAGCTCCATCTCCCCACCCTCGGCACTCCTAAGTCCAATAGTGCAAACAAAGGGCGGGGCACCAAGGAAGGCTAGAGCCTCCCTGCGCCTGCCCTCTCCTCCCCATCATGGGGCCCCAAGAAGCTGAGGCAGCTGGGACTGAGTGTGATGCTCTCCTGCCCCTTCTCCAGCCCCCGACATCTGTGGGCTTTTACAAGCTCAGCTTGTGCCCCTGCACTTGGGGGAGGGATGGCGAGAAAAAGTCCAAGGGGTCCCTTCTGCCATCTGCCCGAGCTGGGAAGAAACTGCAGGTAAAGTGGGTCCAGCCCTTCTTCCATAAAAGATTTCCCCGCAGGGACAGGCCCATGGCCTCTCCCTCCACTTCTCCCCATTCAAGTGCTGATCCATTTCATGTGACAGGTCTAACCAACCCCCTACTTCTGCCATGGCCCATTCTGCTCTGGGGAGGGGGGACCTCCAAAATATTTGCTGGGGGTGGAGCTCCTAGGCGGGCTTGCAGCCTGTCCTTCCTCTGAGCCTCACAAAGCGGACAGTGTGGAAAGGGAAGGGGGCCAGATGGAAGGGGCTCCCCTCTCAGTCTCAGTCCTTGGCACCAGGAGCTCCCCACACTCCCTGGACCTCAGCACAGGCTCTGGGTCAGGGCTCTCCAGGGACTGGGCGCAGGCGCCTGCTCCAGGCTAGGACCCCACAGGCCAGGATCTGCTCCCTCCACTTGGGGGGTCAGGAGGGGTGAGGGTGGATTTAGCCTTTTTCCTGGTTGACTGAAGCTCCTTTGTCAGCGGTCTGGAAAGAGAAGGAGGGAGGCCGGGGGTGCGGAAAGTGTCAGGTCCTAACCCCCAGATAAGAACAGCTTCCTGGGCCAAGAAAGCTTCTGTGGGGTGCTGAAACGGGGCCAATGGAAGCCTGTGGACTGGGCTCTGAGGGGTGCACGCCGGGGCCGATGCGCAGGGGTGTGAAACCATCCTGCAGAAGAGCACTGGGCAGTGGAGGCATGTGCCAGCTAAGGCTGTGTGCCCTCAGCAGGGGGAGAGAGGGCCTTTCTGACATTGGCCTACCCAGAGGGTCATCTTTTTCTAATTGGTCTGCTCAGAAACAAAATGGCTTTTTCTAATTGGTCCTCCCGGAGGAAGGCTGTTTTCTAATTGGTCCTAATTGGTCCTTTTCCTCTGAGCCCATGCTCAGATTGGATCTCTCTTGGCCCTGCAGGAGGGCACCCATGTGCAAGCAGAGGCCCTGAGGTCTGAGGCAGGGCACTTCGCTGACCTAGGAGTTGCTTCCTTCCCCCTGCTGAGGCACCTGATAAGCCTTCTGACAATCCATCTCTACCCATCCCTCAGAGGGGAGGCAGAAAGGCCCCGGGCCCCTTACTCACCCCTCCTTTGGGGCCACCGCCACTGCCGTCTGCTCCCGACAGGCTGAGGAAGGGGTTGGTCTGGGCAGTGAGGACTGGAGGTCCGCCTGCTGCTGCCACTGCTGCAGCTGCAGCTGCTGCAGCCATGAGACTTGTGTTGTTGCCAAGCGAGGGAGCCACTAGGGCTCCAGCGGGCAGCAGGGGTGGAGCAGATGCCGTGGGCAGCAGGCCAGGGGTGCCCGCAGACAGCAGCGGGGTGGAGCTTCCTGCCAGCAGGCTGGCCATGGGCAGCTGGGAGCCCCCAGCCATCTGCAGGCGCTGCAGCTCCCGTTTCTGCTGGATCTGCTGGATCATCTGGTAGACAACAGTCTGGTGTTCCTGCAAGGGGGCCAGACTGCTTGTTGGCCAACAGTCCCGGGGGGTCTCTAACCTGCTGCCTGCCTGCCCTACCTGGGCGGGCCCCACCCCATCACACTGGAACCAGGAGGCAAGAGGCCTGTGAGACAGTCAAGGTACTGTCTTTCCCACTTAGCCTCGGTATCCCCATCTAGACAAAATGGTTGCATGCCATTGGCATTTGCCAGCTGCAGCACTGTCAGCCAACAGCAGGGTATTTAACATCTCTGGCCCTGCCCACAGAATCACCCCTCAGCTCCTAAGACAACCACAGATGCCCCCAAGTTGAAAAACACTAAACTAGGTTAATAGTTTTCTTTTCTTTCTTTCTTTTTTTTTTTTGAGACGGAGTCTTGCTCTATCACCCGGGCTGGAGTGCAGTGGTGCGATATTGGCTCACTGCAACCACCACCTCCTGGGTTGAAGCGATTCTCCTGTAGCTGGATTACAGGGGCCTGCCACCAGATCTGGCTAATTTTTGTATTTTTAGTAGAGACGGGGTTTTGCCAAAACTATTGACTGGGTCAATAGTTTTCAGTTCACAGGACACTGTGGCTCATGCCTGTAATCCCAGCACTTTGGGAGGCTGAGGCTGGTGGATCACTTGAGGTCAGGAGTTTGAGATCAGCCTGGCCAACATGGTGAAACCCCATCTCTACTACAGATACAAAAATCAGCTGGGCATGGTGGCATGCGCCTGTAATCCCAGCTACTTGGGAGGCTGAGGTGAGAGAATCTCTTGAACACACGAGGCGGAGGTTGCAGTGAGCCGAGATCATACCATTGCACTCTAGCCTGGGCAACAAGAGTGAAACTCTACTCTGTCTCAAAAAAAAAAACAAAAAACAGTTTTCAATTCCTTTTCTCTTTTGTTTTGTTTGCTTCTATCATTTAAGATTCATTTATTTTTGCTTTGAATAAGCAAAGCATTCTTAATGTCCTAAAAACCAAAATAATGTATCAAAGTTTATCTTAAGAACTTACTCCTGCTCCCATCTGGTCCCTACAGGCAGCCAGCTGAATTGGTTTCCTGTCTAATGTTTCTTTATATGAAAATGTTTCTTATTTTCATTATTTATATGAAAATTTTTCTTATTTCTTCAACTCCCTGTTTTGTTTTTGAGACAGGGTCTCATTCTGTCACCCACGCTGGAGTATATTGGCGTCATCTCAGCTTACTGCAGCCTCCATCTCCCAGGTTCAAGCGATTCTCCTGCCTCAGCCTCCTGAGTAGCTGGGACTACAGGCGTGCACCACCACGCCTAGTTAATTTTTTGTAAAGATGCGGTTTCGCCAAGTTGCCCAGGCTGATCTCAAACTCCTGAGTTCAAGCGATCTGCCTGCCTCAGTCTCCCGTGCTTGGATTACAGACATGAGCCACCACGCCCGGCTGCTTCCCTCATTTTTAAAAAGTAAAACCCCTTTTCTCCAAAGGTAGTTTCAGCTGACCCAACAGGAGACAGACCCAAAGAAGATACTACGGTTGAGGGTGGTGTCACCTGCTCAGCCACTTAGACCCTGGAGTTTCCCCTGAATGTCTTTGGGGCTGGGACTGAAATGCTCAATAACTGAGGACTTGCTGCCCTCCAGTCTCTCTCACCAGGATGCGGACCTGGGGCTATTACAGCAGCCCTTGCTCAATGCCCGGGGGACCCTGGGCGTGATCTTATCCCCCTTCCTCCCATGGATGCTCCACAGGGCCCAGTCCCAGTCTCACAGGCCCAGCCTGGAGCTTCCCCCACCTCTCTCTGCTCCTGCCCTCTCCTGGCTGGCCCTGATCCTCTGGGATGAGCCCTTCCAGGCAGACCAAGGGGCCCCTGAGGCAGGGAAGGGAGGGGCATTACCGGGGTCAGCTGCGGGGAGGCCAGGAGCTGCTGGAGTTGCTGGAGCTGCTGCTCTTGCTGCTGAAGGAGGTGTCTCTGCTGCTCGGTAAGGCTGAGGTGGGGGTGGAGTGGGGGGGGAGCAGACAACACACAGACCATGGGGGAGGGCCAGGGAAACACTCCTGCTCCATTCCCAAGCCCCCAGACTCCCTCAGACCCAGGGGAAGCAAGGCAGCGATGTGTGATCTTAGAGCACTGTGCTCATAGGGTGCAGTGGGAGGGATACAGGTCTGATTTGGAAGAACTGTCCCAGAAGGAAATCCTAGAGTGGAGGAGAGGAAGTCAACAATTCTTTTGTCCCTGGGGAGCTACCGTCCAGAGGACACTCATGTCTAACAGTCTGTGGAGTCCCTAGAGGCCAAGAAGTGAGTAGGATTATATACCCTGTGAGACGAGAGGCCATTTTTCCTTTTAGGGATTGTGGGTGTTTTGGGGAGAATCCCTCCCTTCCCAGAGCCAGCCCCCCACCCTGTTCCCTTTCCCAGGGCTGAGCTCTCCCTCACCTGTTGAGACAGCCTGGCAGCTGCAGCGTGGGGGCCCCGCCAGCCTGGCTCAAGCTTGCGGGGTTGGGGGCAGCAGCCCCATTCAACCCCCCAAGGAGCCCATTGAGGGGCAGGCCCCCACTGCCTGCCAGCCCCCCCAACAGCCCCTCAGCCATGGGCATGGCCCCCAGCCCCGCTGCCCCGGGTGCCCGGCCCAACCCGTTCTGTGGCTGGGGCGGGAGCGGGGCAGGGGCCCCAGGCAGGGCCAGGGGCAGAGTGGCAGGGCTCTGCTGGAGCAGGGGCAGCGGTGGGGGCGTGCTGTGGAAGGACAGCGACGAGCTGCTGCGGCTCGGGCAGCCTGAGTGTGGGTCCTGGGGAGGGAGGGGGAAGGGAGGGGTCAGAGGGCCAGCATGACTTTTCTGGCCCCTGGCCCAGCACCCACCAGCATTCTCACAGAGCACAGCAACCCCCACTTCACCCCCAGGCACCCTGGAAGAAGCAAGGTCTGGGAATGAGGGCTAAGAGTCCAAATTGTCTTCACAAATCATGTTTCCTGACTCCTTCCTGAGAGCCCAGCGCCCCTCGTCATCCTCATTTAACAATGGACAATGATGATGGTGGTGACCATCTGGTGAACCAGATCCTGAGCTGAGGGCTTGACCTGTGCTATCTTGCTATTCTCATTTTATGCGTGAAGCCATTGATTCTTGCACAGGTTAAGTAACTCTGCAGGCAAAAGCACTACAGCTGAAGTGAAAGGCTCAGGTTCAAATCCTATGTCCACAATTCAATGGCTTGGGTGACCTTGGGTTCAACCTGTCTTAGTTTACTTACTCATAAGCTGGAGGGTAATAGTAGTACCTATTCCACAGGCTTACTATGAAGACTAAATGAATGCTTTAAAAAATCTCAGCACAGGGCATGACAAAGGGCAAGTGTGCAATTAATGCTGGTTATTATTTTGATTATTATTGCCCAAGTCACACAGTTAACAAATGGCAGAGAGAACAAGAACCCAGTTTGTTGGATTCCAGTAATAATAACCACAACGCAATAGCAACTGCTATTCCAACTGCCACCAATTACACAGGAATTATTTTGTGTGAGGCGCTATAATAAACCCTTCACAAATACTTCTCAAAGAGGCCTTCCCTAGCCACTTTCTATCCACAGAAGCAGCCCTCCCCCGTTCTCTCTCTCACAGCCTTCAATTTCTCTCCACCCTAACATGTCTCCCAGTTTGTAATTACTCCTTCTTTGCTTGGGGTAGCCTATCTTCAGAAGCAGCACTGTGCCCGTTTTGCTCACTGATTGCTTAGCCAATGCCTGGCACTAAGTGGGCACCTCATAAATATTACTTGATTAAGGGAGGACTGAATGGATCAATCAATTGCTCAGTCAGTCACTTCACTGCCCAGCCTCCAATAGCTGCGGGGAAGAGATGGGACCAGGAGAGCCTTGAGTCTCCCCCTCCTTCCTGCCCCGCTCCTCGTAGCGCCCACCTCAGAAGAAGTGGACAGCGAGTTGTCCAGGCCGAGGCTGCTCTTTCCCGGAGGGCTCTCGCTGGTGCTCAAGGAATCGCTGCTGCCGGCTGTGGGAGGGATGTCACAGGCCGCAGTCAGAGCCAGTCCGGACTGCAGGGCAGGAGCCTCTCTCCCAGGCTGGGCGGGATCCCCTCACCTTGGGGAGGCAGGCCATAGGGCCCAGGGACAGGGCCGTTGGCGGCAGGCAGGGCAGCAGGCAGGGCAGGGAAGGGCACAGAGAGCTGCACGTTGAGAATCTGCAGCCGCTCCTTTTTGGCCGTCAGGCTCAGGATTTGCTCTTGCAGCCGCTGGTTCTCCTTCTGCAGCGCGTGCAGCGCCTTCAGCATCTCCACGACTGCCGAGAGAGCGAGGAACCTGAGGGCGGGGCGAGGCCGGGCGGAGGCGGGGCCAGGGGGCCGGGGCGGGGGCGGGGCCTGGAGGGGAACCAGGGCTCAGCCCTTAAAAAGGAGGCGCCAGCCTAATGAGGGACACAGGTGAGCTCTGAGAAGAGAGGCGGGAGTTGGGGAGCCACAGGTGTGAGGACCTGGGGCAGAGCCTGAGGCCACAGGGGTCAGGAGAGAAGAGCGGAAGTTGCGCTTTGGTGAGGTCGGGGCCTGGAGGCCACGAGGGCCAAAGGTGGGGCACAGAGGGGCCAGGGCCGGTACTGTGGCCTGGCAGGGATGGGAGGTTAGGCCCAGGGTGGCCGAGAGTCAAGGTTGGGGCAGGGCCTAGGAGCGGAACCTTAAAGAGGGACCTCGGGGAGAAAGACGACTACTGGGGCCCTAGGGCAGGCGTCCCGACCGGCGCCACCCCTCCTCACTGTTGACGCCGGCCTCCCCGTCGCCCTGCTTCTCCAGAAGCTGCTCCATGTTAGTCGTCCCTGGGGCCGCCGGGTCTAACTGGCCGCCCCCACAGGGTGCAGAGGCTGTCTGGTCGAAGAGTGCGGGGAGGCTGCTGATGGGGGACCTGTGGCCAGAAGGAACCTGGGCTCAGTGGATCCGACCACTCCAGGCTCCTCCGGCCCTTCCCCCGTACCCCCCAGGGGTTCCAGCCCGCGCCGGTCTCTCCGTCCCTTTCCCTCGGGTGTCCCTCCTGCCCCCAGCCCCTCCTCCAGGCCGCCCCTTCCCTCACATGGAAGACAGACTCTCCTGAGGGGAGGTCCCCCGACACCGGAAGCTGCAGTCCTCCAGGTCTGGCTCTTGGAAGAAGGGAAGGCTGGGATCAGCGGGGAGGAGTGGTCGCTGCCTCAGGGTTCCCGCCCCCGAGGTGGATATGGGATTGGGACCTCGCCGCAGATCCCCTTCCCCAGGAATCCCCAACACCAGACTGGCAGTTCAAGGCCAGCGCTGAGGGCCCTGGCTTGGACACCCTGCCCCTGGGAGGCAAACCCCGGGCATCTGCTCTCTCTTCCTCCTCTGGGCTGAAGGCTTCACTGTCTGGCTTCTTTCAGATCCACTGCTCAATTCCTTTCCTGGGATCTTCAGGATTATAGAAATTTGAGGTCAAGACAGACCTGGATTTAACTTAAACCTGACACCAACTTTTGTGACCTTGGGCTCCTAACCAGCCTCTCTGAAGTGACTGTTACTAAGATTAAAAGAAGGTAATAAATGTGAAGTGTTTACCTGAAGGGTTTAGCTGGCATGTAGCAAGCCCTTAATGACTGCAGCTATTATCATAATTAGCTCTGTATGACTTTTTACATTCATCAGATCCCTAATCAGGAGGCAAAACTCTTCCTTGGGCCATAGAATCCCTGTGGTTCTTAAACGTGGAATCATATTTGTCCCCTTTAAGGCTTACCTGAGTCGGCAGCCTGGCTGTAGTCCCCGCCTCCCCGCCTGACAGGTGGTCTCCCTGCACCAATCAGCTCTCTGGGGCTGGGCTGACTCTCCAGGGAGAGGGCGGGGAGCTTGTGGCCCGCCCCCTTAACTCCTAAATACCCGCAGAGGTTGAGACCTCCGTAAGCGCTGATCCCAAGGACACACTCCGAGGCCAAGCGGGAGCCACGCTACACCGGTGAAAGCACTGGGCTTGGAGTCAGGAGAACAGAATCTGAGCTTTGGCTCTGCCATTCCCTGCCTTGAGCAAGTCTTCCATCTCTGCCTTTTTCTTCTGTGAGATGGAGCAGTAACTGCCCTGATCTGCCTTCTCGCTGGGTTCTAACGTGAAAGTGTATCCTGGTTTGCAGTGTGTGGATATTTTTTTTTAAGAGGCGGGTTCTCCCTATGTTGCCCAGGCTAGTCTCCTGAGTAGCTACGATTACAGGCGGGAGCCACCACGCTGGGGTTTTGTTTTGAGCCTGGGCAATAAGGGTTTCGCGATCTCCGCTCACTGCAACCTCCGCCTCCCAGGTTCAAGCAATTCTCCTACCTCAGCCTCCTGAATAGCTGGGATTACAGGCGCCCACCACCACACCCAGCTAGTTTTTGTATTTTTAGTAGAGACGGGGTTTCACCATGTTGGCCAGGCTGGTCTCGAACTCCTGATCTCAGATGATCCACCCACCTCAGCCTCCCAAAGTGCTGGGATTACAGGCGTGAGCCACCACACCCGGCCTGTTTGTTTTTGCAGGGAGGGCAATGGCTAGAGGGAGGGGGCAGCCAGAAAGCTCTCATTCTTTCTGGGGTCACATGCAGGTGATGGGTGTCAGACCTTTGGGAAGAAAGGGGAGAGGGGGTCAGATATTCACATACCTGTGTGGCTGCTCTCAGCTTGGGCGAGGAGGGGGTTAACGGCACCCATGGGGGTTCCAAAGATGTGGGTAGAAGGGAGGCTAAAGGTAGAGCCAGCCAGAGAAAACACCTAAGGGAGGGAGGTAGAATCCCCTGGCAGTTATTCTTGGATCTAGGGCACAACTGTGTCGGGGTGCACGGGGCCAGGTGTGCTGGGGAGCAGAGGGGGACCAGAGCCCGGAAGGAAGTCTGGTGGCAACTCAGCCTAGTTGCTCCAATTCCCATGGAAGGCTAGGGTCCTCTGTCAGTCTGTCCCCAACCTGCCCAGAGAAGGAGGAGCCCAGGAGTCAGGTCTCACCTGAGTGGTGGAGATAGAAGCAGAGGAGGAGGGAAGGGTGCTGGTGAACGGGGAGCGGCTGAGGCGGGGCAGGGCCGAGGTCCCTGGGGGCCCCAGGAGGCTGGAGGAGAGAGGGGTGCTGCAGACGGCCCTCAGCATCCCGCCACTGTGGGAGATGGGGTCCTTATTACTGGTGTAGATGCCTGCAGGCACAAGAAGGACAGAGGGAAGCACACGGTTACCCTCTACCCCAGACTCCTCCTCAGCCAGGGCTGTGACAGCCCCTCCCCGGCTCGAGTGCTCCCTGATTCTGGCTACACATCCAGTCTAACCCTCTTGCTGCAAAGATGTCACTTCTTGCCTGGGTGACATCTGCTTGCTGCACCTGCTTTTTTTTTTGAGACGGAGTCTCGCTCTGTCGCCCAAACTGGAGTGCAGTGGCCGGATCTCAGCTCACTGCAAGCTCCACCCCCCCCGGGTTTACACCATTCTCCTGCCTCAGCCTCCCGAGTAGCTGGGACTACAGGCGCCCGCCACCTCGCCGGACTATATTTTTAGTAGAGACGGGGTTTCACCGTATTAGCCAGGATGGTCTCAATCTCCTGACCTCGTGATCCGCCCCTCTCGGCCTCCCAAAGTGCTGGGATTAGTGCCTGCTTGTTAAACTGCCCTGCCCAGGGCTGGGAAATTCCTAGCTTTTATAATCTCCTTCCCAAAACTTGGTAAAACGTTCTGACAATCTGCCCCCAATCCTTTCCACTCCAGGCATGCAGAGGGGGATGTCCTGAAGGTGACTATCTGTACTCTGTCTTTTAGAGGAGTATCCATCCCATTTCCTTCTAAGTGCATGTGTAAGCTCTGTTCCTCACTAGACTGGCTGGGCCCTGAAATGCCCTCTGTCCCCAGGGGTCACTAACCTGCCCCTAGTAAGGGGGACTCCAGGCTCAGGCTAGGCAAGCTCCCAGAAGGCCCAAAGGTTCGGGAGGTCAGACCTCCCAGGCCAGAGCTGACCAGGGAGCCTCCAGAGAAGGGTGAGGCAGCAGTGGCGGTAAAGCCAGCCAGCTGGGCACTGGGTAAGGATGGGGCAGCTGGGCCCCCAGTGCCCTCCTTGTTCCGACTGCCCTTGGGACGGCCCGGCCCATGGCGGCTCCTCTTGCTGGCTTTATGCTTCTTCTCCTTCAGGCCTGTCTCAGGGGTCTCATCAGCAGGCACAGGGGTGGCACTCAGTGCGGGCATCCGCTTGTGGGTGCCTGCCGAGGCCCCAGACCCCGTGACGTGGGGAGATTTATAGTCCCCAGGGGAGGGCGCCCGGGCCCGGCCTGAGCTGGAGGTGGTGGTGGAGAAGCGCATGATGGGCCCAAAGCCAGAGAAGACCACCTTCTGCTCAAAAAGGTCAGCCTTGGGGGGCTCGGGGGCTGAGGGAGAAGGAGGGGCTGAAGGGGCGGGGGCTGTGGGCTTGGAGTACTTGTCCTCCTCTGGCTGCTCCAGCTTGGGGAATGCAGAGAAGTCAGGGGAGCTCTGCAGGGACGAGACTGTGCACAGAGGGAAAATGGTTACAGCTGGACCCCAGATCCCCGCACTCCCTCCCACTCCCACATGTACTGGAGGGAGACAGCTCTGGTCCAGGAACGGGGACGCCTGGTTTCCTGTCTCAGCTCTGCTACTGTCTGTGTCCTGGGATAAGTACCCCCGACCCCTCCAGCTTTCCCACCTGTAATAAAATGGAGAGTAACTCGCACCCTACTGGCCTCACCAGATGACTGTAGCGATTATAGGAGATAATGTTTACGGGGTGCTTGAAAAATTGTACCTTGCAGCACAAATGTAGGGGATAAGGAATACTGTTATGGGTTGGTGGAAGAGGAGAGTTCTGGCTCAAGAAGGAAGGGCAGGGTTGGAGAGGAGGGGATTCCCCATCTTTATCCTGAACCAATGTAGAAGTAAATGAGATGCAAAACCAACATGCAAAGTCCCTCGCCAGAAAAGCTCAGGACAAAAGGCCGTCCCTGCTCCCAGCTTCCTCCCGGATGCTCACACTCACCTGCAGGCTGGAAGGGCCCCCCAGAGGAGGAGGAAGAGGAGGAGGAAGAGGAGGAGGCAGAGGTAAAACTGCTCACACCTTTCCCACTGCTCAGTTTCTTCCCCTTATGACTCAGGCTATGGCTGGAAGACTTTTTCCCCTTTGAGTCCCTGCTGCTCTCAGAGGTCTCCTGCGTGCTGGCCTCATGGTGGGAGGAAGAGGAAGCTGAGGAGGAGACCTGAAGGAGAGGAGAGAGGAAGATTCAACACCAGCTGCCTGGGCCTGTGCTGATCCTGATGTGGGAGTGAAGCAGGGGGGCACAGGACCTCGTTCAACTGGGAGAGCCCACAGCTAGTTTCGTGAAGGACTTCCAGGCAGGGAGTGGCTGGGAGCTCCTAGACAGGTATATGAGGAGGCAGCTGTGGCACTCCTGGGTGTGAGGCAGAGGGGAATTCACTGAACCCAAGAAGGCATCTGTCTTTCACCTTAGGCAGGGAAGATGGAAGCCGACGGGGAGATGAAAACAGTCCCAGTCTGAAGAGATTTACTCACTGGTCCATTCATTCATTGAATACTTAGGGCGCCTAAGGCAGCTGGACCTATGCTGGAAGTGGCGAGGCAGAGAAGAGGACCAACAGGAGAATGGACTTCTCTGGTGCCATCCTGGAGCCCTCCAGCTACTCCAAACTTCAGCCCCCTGGCTTTCCACCCATCTCTGACCATCCCATGCTCTTCCTGGAAGACAACCTGAGATTGCACACACTAAGCGTCTGCCAGGAGAGCCTATGCTTACTCTTCCTGCGAAATTTCTCATCCTCTAAAATCCAGTTTAGAAGTCCCTCTTCCCTGAAGCCTCCCTAAATACCTCAGGTGGAAAAAGGCACTCTGTCCCCTTATTTCCAGAGAACTGTGCACACATGACCACATGTCAACAGCTGCCACTCTGCACTGAAATGTTCTGTCCTCTGTCTGAGGCACCAGAAACCAAGGAGAGTGGCAGGGTGGTGGTTGAAGGAGCATGGGCTCTAAGTCGGGCAGAGCAGGGTATGAGCCTGGCAGGCTCTGCCCTTCACTGCCATGTTTTTGTTTTTTTCTTATTTTTATTTTTTGAGACAGAGTTTCACTCTTGTTGCCCAGGCTGGAGTGCAATGGTGCAATCTCGGCTCACTGCAACTTTCAATCACCTCCCGGGTTCAAGTGATTCTCCTGCCTCAGCCTCCCAAGTAGCTGGGATTACAGGCACTGGCCACCACACCCTGCTAATTTTTTGTATTTTTAGTAGAGGCAGGGTTTCACCATGTTGGCCAGGCTGGTCTCGAACTCCTGGCCTCAGGAGATCCACCTGCCTCAGACTCCCAAAGTGCTGGGACTACAGGCGTGAGCCACTGCACCTGACCTCTCTGCCATGTTATACTGTGCAAAGTCTCAACCTTAATGAGTATCAGTGTCCTTACGGGGAGCATTATGCATACGTGGTGAGTTGGAAGCGGCATGATGCCAGATACATCATATGGGGTCAATAAATGATGAGACATCCGATGGCAGCAGGTGAAGAGCACAAGCCTTCAATCCGGACTGCGTTGGAATCTCAGCTCTACCACTTTACTAGCTGTGTGCTTTTAGGCAAATTACTTAACCTATCTGTGCCCTATCATCTTCATATATTAAATGAGGTTGGTAAATTTCCAACCTAATTGGATTATTTTGAGTATTAAATGGACTAATCTCCATATGCCCTTCCATCTCCTGGTTCTAGAACAGAGCCTGGCATGCCGTGAGTTCATTCGTGCTTCAGGCTGCTGCCAGGGACGGCCCTTTTCTTTCTGGTAGCGACCAGGTATTCAGTTAATCATGCTGAACAGATAAATGCTGAATGGAGGCTGGACCGGAAACGAGAGCCACCCTGCCCTGCCCCTCCCAGGCAGAGTCCTGGTCTCTGTCTTCCTCTTTGTTCTTTTCAACAGCTGGAGTTCTGAAGGGAGCCAGATGTGGTTCTGAGAGCAAGGGAAGAGAGGGGCTGGGGGGAAGGGTAGCTGAAGTGCTGGGTCGAGTGGAGGGGGATGGGCAGAGTTCTCTGGCATGTCCAAGTGACATCCAGTTACTGGAGAAACTCCCAGATCCCTGGCCATTTCTTGCCACCTGCCTGCAGGGCCCTGGAAAGGTCAGAGGGCATGAATGACAAGCTCTCCAGGTGAGCCCTGGGAAGCAGGGAAGGGAGAGGTTTACTGGGGCAGTTGCCACAGCAACATCACCCTGGAAACCTGATACCTGAGCCTCCTGCTAAGGTGCCCAGAGCTCTGCCAACCGTCTGAGGTAGGGTGGAGGTGAATGGGCAATAATGGTGACAGGAGGGAGCAGTTTCTCCAGCTCCCCGCACCCTCCTGGGTTCTCCTCCCATGGGGAGGGCAGGGTGTAGGGAGCAGGGAGGGCTGTTCTAGCTTGGATTAGTAATTCCCTGGCCTAGGGTAGGGCCTGCCTATGGCTCATCCAGACGTTGCCCATTTCTGGAGACAGGCTTGATATACCATGCCCTGCTGGAAATGGGGGGATGAGTGGGAGTTTGGGGGTACTGTCCAGGGGCCTGCCCCCCATGCCACCTCGGTCAGAACTTTCAGCCCCTCCAGCCTGCACGGAGTGGGATTTGGGCTGGGTGACAAGCTTTGGGTGTCCTCCTGATGGGGCGTAGGAGATGTCCTCTACTCATCTCTGGGGATATGGGCCCTAGAACTTGGAGAGCAGGCCTGAGTGCCATCCCCCACTCTCTGCAGACAAGAGCCCAGGGCTGAGGCCCTCTGGACAGAGGCAGATGGGAACATCTGGCATCCAGCACCCCAAACCCCCAATCCCATGGTTGGTCAATGATTGGTGGCCCCTTCTAGGAGGGGAGTGGCATTCACTTGAAGCTATGGGGAGGGTACCCAGGTCCCTGGCTCACCAACCTCTCGCCCCTCGCCTCCCTCCCTCTGCCACCCCAGACCCACGCGCCATCCCTCCTGAACGTGGGCAGCAGTACCTTGTCAGCAGTGGGGACCACGGGCGGGGTGAGGATGCTGGGGGGCGACTCAGGCCGCTTCTTGTGCTTCTGCTTAAGGCGTTCTTTGTCCTTTCGACTCTGGAGAGGAAGAGGTGACTAGATACTGTGCTGGGGGGCTGTCTGGGCGAGGATAAACATGACGTGGGTATGGGGAGCTGACACCCTCTCAGGATGGGGTTTTGTGGGCACCATCTCTCCCTGAGGAGGGCAGGATAATGGGGCTGGGCAGGAGCGACTCAGGCAAGTTCCTATGAGAGCCAACAGCCCTTCCCCCGGCCCCGCCTGCTAAAAATAGCCTGTCCCATTATCACGCCAGTGCCACAGAGCACCACGTGCGCGAACACACACCTGCAAGGGTGTCCACCTGGGACACAGCTGCACAGAGGGACAGGAGCAGGGCATGCTGTGCTATGTGGTACGAGGGAACGCAGGCATTAGCACTTACACACTAGGCAGCACATGGCTGGACTGCGGAGACATGTGCAACATGCAGAGCCATGTGTCTGGGGCTTGGGGGACACTGTGATGTCATGGGGAGGACCCAGAGGAACCACTAATACAGCCACAGGGAAGCCAAGCTCCCACGTTGCCCCCCCCCCCCCCGTTTCACTTCAGCCCCCTCCTGCCCTCAGTGGCCTCAGAGGAAGGAAGAAGGCAGGGCCAAGACCTTAAGGGCACCTCATGATGGCTTCTTGAGCCATGTTTGTGAGTCTCTGAGTCCCCATGTGGGAGTGACGACAGGCGAGGGAGGGGCTTCTACCTTCTTCTGACCCCTCTCATGGTGGGTAGGGTGCTTCTCCTGCTGCGTGGATGGTGAGGCTGACCGGCTTCTCCTCCCAGAGATGAAACCACTGCCACCTCCCCCCATGCTGCCGCCGCT
Source organism: Piliocolobus tephrosceles (assembly GCF_002776525.5). Lineage (NCBI taxonomy): Eukaryota > Metazoa > Chordata > Mammalia > Primates > Cercopithecidae > Piliocolobus > Piliocolobus tephrosceles. The sequence goes on along the minus strand of NC_045449.1, from coordinate 47,507,987 downwards.
GCCGCCTCCTCCTCCAGTGCCTCCTCCACCTCCCCCGCTGCTGTGCCGGGATGTCTTCTGGGGGAGACATTTGAGAGAAATTGCAAACCCTCCTTTCACGGGCTTAGGGAACGCTTCCAGAAGGTTAGAGGATCCTGATCCTGGGGGTCAGTCCCATGTGCCCCGTCCGTCACTAAGAGGACCTCATGCCCTCTATGATGCTCAGCAGAAGGGCGTTCCCCAGCCTGAAAATCCTAGAGCATCCCAGCTGGCTTGTCTGATGTGCAGAGTCAACCACTGAGGCCCAGGTCTTTCACTCTCTCCATGGTGCCCTCTTGGCTGACTGAGCCACGGCACGTTTCTACCTCCTTCCCTGGAGCAGAGGGTGTGCAGGGGACTCTCATGGGGAGCCAGTGCTCCCCTGCACTCCACGTCTGATCCCCGCTCTAGACACTTGGCTCAGCTATCACCCCCTTCTCCTTTTTCCCGGCCCCTCCCCTCCACCAAACACAGTGGTTGCTCCTGTCCCAAAGGATACGCTGCCCTTAACTTGAAGAAAGTGGGGAAGTAAACATCAACACAACCCAAACAACCCTCATGCTGCCTCTCCTCCCAGCCAGGGCCTGCCTCCCCCATTCCCTTCACTACAGACCCAGCCTGACGGCTTCACCCTCCCCGGGCTTGTAGCTGCTCCCTCTAAGGTCACCAACTACCTCCCAACTGCCAAGCCCAAGGGTTAATTTCAGGCCTTGTCTGACCTAGCAGCTCCCCAGTGTTGGACACAGCTCCTACCTGCAGAGCCCCACACCCTGCAAAGCCCCCTCTTTCGTGGCCCACCTGATCTATCCTTGTGGATACCCTGGGATTACAGCCCCAGCCTTATAAGCCTGGAGCTGCCACTACACCCTGCCCAGGAGTCTGACATCCACCAAATCTAAATGTCTCCACATGGCGCCTCCTGCAAACCAAACCAAGCTCGTTACCTTGTCCTCAGTTATCATCAAACCCTGAAACCAAGGTGACCATGTAACTTATGATCCAAACCTGGACACTTTGAAAAATGAAACAGGGGAACTATTAATAATTACACCAGGGCAACAGGTATAAACTGGGACTGTCTGGGGCAAATTAGGACATGTGTCCCCCTACAGAACAGCTGCACCCCTTGTTCATGACACCCCCAGGTATTCAAGCTCCATTTACTCAGTGTCTAGAGGCCAGATCCTAAATGTCACCCCCAACTCCTACTTCTCAGCCACTCCCACGATTAGGTAAGTCTCCCTAGAAATGGTTCTAGCATCCAGCCTCACCCCTCCATCCCCCTTCTCGCAGCTGTCTCCCGGCCACCAGCCTCAGCCCTTCTGATCCAGCCTCACAGCGGCTGCCAGGGTAATCTTCCTAAAAAACAAATCTGATCATGTTACGCTCCCGCTTACAGGCCTGACAAGCCTGTGGCTAGGGGGTAGATCCAAGCTGCAGCCAACTGCTCCAGAACACCTCACGGCTTCTGGGACACACGAGTCTCTCCACGAACACAGAGTAGCACCCTTTCCAGCCTCCCCCTGGGCCTCCCCTTGGGCCCCAGGACTGAAGCCTGGGGCAGAGACAAGCCCAGCTCGGGCCCTGCTTTTTCACCTCATCTCCTGCCTCTTCCCCACCAAACACCCCATTCTCCCGCCGCTCACCCATGCCCTTCCTCCTCTCAGGACTTTGTCCACACTAGTCCCTCTGCCTGGGACTCGTTTCTCTGTTTGGCAGGCTCCCGAGGAGTTTTCAAATTAGGCTGCCCGTTCTAAATCCCATCTACCAGCTGCAAGATAAGTTATATAACCTCAGTGAGCCTTAGTTTACTCATCTGTAAAATGGGGAAAATATAGTACACCTAGTTCTCAGGGTGGGTGGGATGACCACGCAAAATAACACACAGCAAGAACTTTGTCCTAAGGCGGAGGCATAGTAAATGCTGCCTCCCACACAAATGTTGGCTCTTATTTTGATTTCCACCTCCACTCAGCTTAAATGCTTCCTCTTCCTTGAAGCCTCCTAGACTCCCACAGGCAGAGTCTGAGCTTTGTCTTTTGGGACAGACTGCTTGGTCCAGCTCTGATCCACACACTTGAAGCTATACTTTATTCCTCATCGAGTGAACAGCTCCTCTTGGGCAGGGACTGGGTTCTTTCCCTCTCTGTCCTCCTAGCACCAGGTACTGGCCTGGCCCAGAGCCCATGCCCTCTAACCATCTAACCACAGCTGACTGACCCTCTCATGCACTGGCCGCTGGGACTCACCATCTTGCTGAAGTGGTATTTGCAGTAGCCACAGTACTTGACGTTGTCCACCTCCAGCACTTCTTCCTCACACAGCAAGCCTGCCATTTGGGCACTAACCAGAGAGGGCAGCCTGAGACGGCTGAGGCCACATATCAGATGAGCCACCTTCCTCCCACCCTCCTGGCCCCCTGCTGAGGCGAAGCCAAGACCATCCAAAGAAAGCATTGCCACCACCATCAAAAAGACAGCAGCTAGAATGAGCCTGATCAGTGGCCATCCAGGACAACCCCAGGGGGCGGGGGGTGGGACGGGGGTCTCACCAGGTGACGTGGAAAGCTTGTCGACATCCATGGCGGTTACAGGTCATGCAGGCTCCTGAGGCCGCCTTGCTCTCCCGGCCCTGCTCCTCACAGATGTAACAGGTCTGCGGGACACAGCACAATCGTCCCCTCCTCCAGGGAGCCCCTGTCCTACTGATGGTCCTTAGGCCACCCCTTTCATTCCATTTGCTCTCCAGTCTTAGATCAGTGCTATCCCACAGAACTGTCGGCAGTGATGAAAACGCTCTATGGCCTACACTGTCCAAGACAAATGCCACCAGTCACATGGGCTATTAGCACTTGAACTATGGCTAGTGTGACTGAGGAACTAGATTCTAAATTGTATTTAATTCTTGTTTATTTTTATTGATTTATTTATTTGAGACAAGAGTCTCTCTCTGTCGCCCAGGCTGGAGTGCAGTGGCATGATCACAGCTCACTGCAACCTCCTCCGCCTCCTGGGTTCAAGGGATTCTCCTGCCTCAACCTCCCGAGTAGCTGGGACTGCAGGTGCCCATCACCATGCCCAGCTAATTTTTGTATTTTTCTAGAGACGGGGTTCCATCATATTGGCCAGGCTGGTCTCAAACTCCTGACCTCAGATGATCCACACCCCTCAGCCTCCCAAAGTGCTGGGATTACAGGTATGAGCCACCATACCCGGCCTGCATTTAATTTTGATTAATTTATGTAGCCATGTGTGGCCAACGGCTACTATGCTGGGTAGCACAGTCCTTGGATGGTGAGCTCTGAAAGGCCAAGGCCTGTGTCTGTCTTGCTCACTGGGGAGCTTATGCCCACCTCTGCACTTCTGTGCAGACCTTCCTCTGCCTGGAACCTGGAGCCCTCACCCTCCTGGAAGCTGGCTCCTTCTCATGCCCCAGGTCTCAGCCTAAATGTCTCCTTCCTTTACCATCTGGTCTAAAGCAAGCCCCCACCAGGTCTTTATTTTAATGTCTTATTTCCGCCGGGCGCGGTGGCTCAAGCCTGTAATCCCAGCACTTTGGGAGGCTGAGACGGGTGGATCACGAGGTCAGGAGATCGAGACCATCCTGGCTAACACGGTGAAACCCCGTCTCTACTAAAAAAGTACAAAAAACTAGCCGGGCGAGGTGGCGGGCGCCTGTAGTCCCAGCTACTCCGGAGGCTGAGGCAGGAGAACAGCGTAAACCCAGGCGGCGGAGCTTGCAGTGAGCTGAGATCCGGCCACTGCACTCCAGCCTGGGCGACAGAGCAAGACTCCGTCTCAAAAAAAAAAAAAAAAAAGTCTTATTTTCTTCATAGCACTTATCACAAATTGCATTTACTTTGTCTTTTTACTGATATTTATGTCTTTGCATGCAAGAACTTGCATTCCATTGAGCCGGCAGCACATCTGTCTTGATCAGCACAGAACAGCATGCTCCAGCTACCTTGCACCAGGTCTGGCACATAGTAGGCACTTAATAAAATGTGTCCAGCAAATGAATGAAGTACCTGCGAAGGTCTACCCTCTGGCAGAACTACTGCAGAGGAGCCTACTATTTCACCTGAGTGCCAGAGCAGGAGTGTGTCTGTCAACAGAAGGGTGGTTCACTGGTAGGTACCTACCCACCTCCCAAGTTCCCTTTCAGTGCTGGTTGGACAGAATCAAATTACACTGCATGAAGAGAGAGTTGGAGGAACCCATGGATAGGAAGGAACTGGTAGGGGACACGGCGGGGGTTGCTGACCTTGTTGAAGCGATCATGAGGCACGTACTGCAGCACGATGGGCTCCATGGTGAGCACGTTGGCAAACTGCACCTCGGGGATGTAGAGGGCACACACCACGTGTGCCCAGCCTGGGGCAGTGTGGGGGTGGCCTCAGCTGCAGATGGCAAGCTGGAGACTCCACCCCTCATGACCCCACGCTGCAGACTGTTCCCTCCTCCACAGCCTTCCCATCAGATTCCAGTGCCAGCCAGGGAAAGAAAACCCGGCCTCCACCCCAACCCAGTCCACTCCTGCCTTCCCAGACCCTGCTCAGGGGGCCTTGCTGACCTCAGCAGATGAGCCCTCCTCACCTCCATTATCAGTCCTCTTCAATGCCCCGTCTTTGTGTGGGCACAGCTCACACCTCTGCCAATGCAAGGGTGCACAGGGGTTGGGGGATCTGCTGAGCTGGGCCCTCTCTGAACACATTCAAGGGGTCCCAGGCTGAAATGCTAAGCTCTAGCAGGGGATGGATGGGGCTACAGTGGAAACAGGATTGACCATGAGTTGGTAACTGCTGAAGATGAGGAAGGGGACATGAGATTCATTCTAGTTTTCCCTCTACTTTCATATGAGTAGGAAACTTCCCGTAATAAAAAAGTTCAAACAGACAAAAACCAAAGCCCCATGCCTGAGATGGGGCAGAGGGAGGGATGAGCGTGAGGCAGAGGAGGGGTTGGAGGTAGGTGTGCAGGAAACAGGAAGTCTGTGTGACAGAGCTAAGTCCCACCCCAACCAAGCCTTAGAGTCCCCTAGCTCAACCGGAGACACTCAGGTGTGTGTGGGAGGGGCCGGGGAGTGGAGCAGGGCAGTCTGGAACTCACCACCCTGGCTGCTCGCTCCTGAGATTCACATTTCCGGCAGAACCAGGGTCCCGTTGGCACCTGAACGATGCCATAGCAAGCTGAGGGGGGGGAGGACAGTCGCTGAGCAAAGCTGTCAGCCAGTGGCTTTTTCCCAGGGTAACTGGGGGAAGGCGGTGACTCCAAGGAACTAGAGCCAGTTCCAGTAATGGGGGCTGCTCCCCAGTCTGGGGTCACTCATTTAACAGCAGGACTGCCCAACCGCACACCACCAGCCTTCAACCACACAATCAAGCACTCCAAACAGGGCGGGAAGTCTGAGTCTTTGACCTTAAACTTCTAGAAGATCCTCCCCCCACGCCCTTTCTGGACTTGTTTCCCAGCTCCTTCCCCGGACCAGCCATCAGCATCAGGAACAGAGAAAACCAGAGGGGACAACAGTCACGACCATCAAACACGTTTTGTTGTTGTGGGCGGGGGGATTTCTTAAAGGGCCAGTGAGGGACGAGGCGGAGAAGTAGGGGGTCTAGGGACCTCATCTTCTACTTCTAAGTATCACAGAGTCAGGTTAAAAGTCAAGGCCGAGGGCAGGTGCAGTGCTGGGAACCCAGAGGAGAGTGGCGGGAAGAGCCCCGGGCCACAGCATTCAGGGATGTCCCAGGAAGGGGGGGCCCGGCTGCCTGTGCCAGGCAGGCGGGAGATGCCAGCCTGCGCCCTCGGCAAGATTCCTCAAGGAGTTAACTCCCGAACCATGTGCTGCTGGGGGAAACTCCAAACCTCCCTCTTCTCGATTCCGGCCCCCTGCACAACCTCTCTCCTATCCTTAGCTCTTCCCCGGCGGATTTTAGGAGTCCCTTCTCCCCTGGGACCCTTCTCTTCCCTTTCCAAGTCCGCTCCTCCCATTATCCGGAAGCGAGGGGGGATGACGCCCCCCCTTGACCTCTTCCTCCGGGAGCCGGGACCAAAATAACCCGGCGGGAGGGGACACCTCGCAGGTAAACATTCCCCGGGCAGCCCCGACACCGGCGGGGTGGGGCGCGGGGAGTTCACTCATTGCTCCCTAGACTCTCCCCAAACTCCCTCAACTTGGGGTGGGGGGCGCGGAACTGGAACAATAGGCAAGAAAACAATGCCTGACCCGGTCTTCCAGGACCGGGCGGGGGGAGACCCCTCGACGCCTCCCTTCCCTTCAGGTGGGGTGGGGGAGGGGCGCGCGAGCCCCGGGAGGTCTCCGGAGGGCGCGGCCGGGGGCGCCCCGCGCACGCCGTCCCCGGGGTCCCGCCGCCCCCCGCGGGCCACCCCCATACCTTGGTGGACGGCCACGCTGCACGCGTGCCCATCGCAGTAGACCAGCGGGTTCTCGGCCCAGCCCCTCTCGTCCGAACATACGCAGCAGCCTCCTACCATCTCCTTCATACTCCCATGAGCTCCCTCCGGGGCTGGGGCGGGGGACCGGCCGGCGGGGGTCGGGGGTCAGGGGGGAGGGAGGGAGCGGGGGGCCGCGCGCCTCCTCGCCCCCTCCTCCTCTTCCTCCGCCGCCGCCGCCGCTTCTTTTCTTTGCCTCCTCCTTCCTCCTCCTCCGCGTCCTCCTCCTCCTCCTCCTCGCTCGCTCTGTCTGGCCGCCCCCCCCGCCGTGCTCTCGCCCTCATGCCCCGACGGGCCCCCCCCCCAACAATGAGACTCGCACGCCGGGCACGCCCCCTCCGCGCCGCTCGCCCGGCTCCTAAGGCCGCCCCGCCGCCGCGCAGCCCGGGCCCGGCGGGGGAGGCGCCG
>NC_045449.1:47478024-47500709 GCF_002776525.5 Piliocolobus tephrosceles | reverse complement strand
CGCGGCAGCCATGGCCGCGCGCCTCCGCTCGCTCGCTCCCGGCCCGCCCGCCGCCAGGCGCCGGGTAAAGTCTTAGGTTCAGGGAACAAAGCCTGGCTTGGTAGGGAGCTTTTCGCTCGTTCGCTCCGTGCTGCTTTGCCTGCTTTCTTTTTCGTCTTAGGACTCTGGGTCGTCGCTCCCGAGCCCTCCCTCTGCCCGCCCTCTCGTCTCGGGCCCCGGGTCCCCGAGTCTCCAGCCCCCTCCGCCAAGTCTTCGTCTCTGGGTGGGTTCTTCAGCCCCAGGGAAACTTGGGGGTGGATACCGGGGGAAGGGGCGCTAGGAGGAATGGGAACGACGCGGGCCGTTCGCTCCCGCCCCACCCCGTGTCTAGGGGTCTTTTTGGATGGCCGCCCTCGGGCCCTTTTCTCGGAGGCCACTCTGGAGGGTAGACGCTGTCACACGCAGACACTTATTCATTCAACAGATACTAAACGCTCGTTGCCAGTCGCTGGGATCGAGTAGAGAGCAAAACATATTCCTGCCCTCGGGGAGCTTCCTGTCGGGTTCACAGACACACACGCACGCACAGGGACTCGGAGCCCCAGAGACACACACTGAGGCACCCACAGACACGAGCTAACTCCCAGCTTCAGTCACACCACTGACCCTCCCAGAGACACGAACCTCCGCTCCAGCCCCGCGGGCGCGCTTAGAGACCCACGAGAGTTAGAGACCCGCAACCACGAGGTGCTCACGAACACCAGTTACACTTGACCTCTAGGCACGCACACAGACACACAGCGTAACTCACACGCAGCACTCCAGAGGACTAATGTCCCCGCAGTTGGGTCTGGGAGAGAAGTGAGGGGCGTCGGCCCAAACGCTTCTTCCCAAGACCTGTGTGGGCAAGGGGGGGGTGAGATCTGACCCCCAAAAAACTTCCTAAAGGGGGGCGACGCTCGTGGGACTAAAGGTCACCCGCCCCCCACAGCGGGAGTTCGGGTGGCGTAGGGGAGAAGGCAGCCCTGGGGCTTCAACGACACTTCAAAGACCTCGAGGCCGGGAACGCTTCCTGCGGGGGAGGGGCAAACAGAGAGGAGAAGGGAAGACGGGCCGGGGGACTGGAGGTGGAGGAGGCCGCCCCCCCTTCGGTGCACTGCCCCCTGGCAGACTCTTCCGCCGGGTCCGCCTCCTTTTCACCAGCACCTGTTCAACCGGAACATCAAGGGCCTGGGGCCCCGCCGCGGCCCCCCGTCGGCTCTTTAGTACCTTTCATCCGGGAAGGGAGGTGAATCCCCGCCCAGGAGGGGGGAGTAGGGCGGGGGAGAACTTGTCCTTGACCTGGTCTTTAGCGTCAGGGATTTACTCCCTTAATCCCGGAGAGGCGGGATTGTGGGGAGGTCGGGGAAGCTGAGTTCTGGGCTGCAGCCCCCCACCTCCCCTCGCTCCGGTGGACACAGGGAATCTCGGAGGGCTGCCGGGACGAAGAGGCTACATCCTACACAGGGTGGTGTGGGGGAAGCCGGTCTCTTTGACCTCCGTGCCTGGAAGTAGGGGCCGAGAGCCAGATTATTGCGATGGCCGGGATTCCGGCGAGGACTTCCGCGCTTCGGTTCATTGGTCAAATTTGTAAATTTCGCAAACACGAAAAGTTAACAAGACACAGAGGAGAAACTGCACTTAGGGGTTTCTAACGAATTACCTTTACTAGCAAGAATAAAACTGCAAGAATGTTAAACATAAAAATGTCAGTCCTAAATCATGCACGAGTTTCAGAATATTTGAATATTTGCTTTTGGGACCCACCGCTGCCCAAGTGGCCGCAGTTTCGGGTTTCGCCGGACGGGGGTCACTAAAAGGTGCCTATGCCCAAGGGGGGGGACGACCTGGAGACAGGGGCCGGGAAGCCTTTGTCTCAGGTCACCCCGCGCCGGGTTTGTCGCCTAAGTTTATGGGATGGACTGAAGACAACACTTGTAAATTTAGCGTTTTAGGAACATTGTTTCGTTTAATCCTACCCACACCCTTTTAGGATGGGTGTTCATATCTCCCATTTTGTGAATGGAGCAGCTGAGGTTTCGACGGGAAGAAGTGACTCGCCCAAAGTCACTCAGCCTGAAATTGGCAGAGTCGGGACTTGAACCCATTCTGTGCCCCGCTACGACAGGGGTTCCGCCACCACGCGTTGGTCGAGAGCGGGTGCGGAGCTGGGATGTCCAAGCCTCCTCTACCGGCCCATCCGCAAATGCTCCCTGCGAGGTCTGGGGAAACCCGGTGCCCCGCGGGCTGGGCTGGATTCGTGGCGGGTACCCAGGGTCGAGCTGTCAAGTTCAATCTCAAGCTTCCATCATTTATTTTCCTGAGCGCCCACTATGTGCCGATCCGCAAAAAACAAGCAAGAGCAGGAACCAGCCAACAAGTGGTTCAAGTTAACCGCGCTCTCCCCGGAGTAACTGAGCACTGCTTTGGGGTGTCACGCAGACCCTGGCGGTGGGACTTTCGGCGAGTGACTTCCCCTCTCCGAAATCCGGCTTGTCCCTCTGTAAATGGGGCGTTAGTACCCCTGGACAGAGGCTGTAGCGAACACCGAACGAAAATCCTTTTGTAAAGCGTGAAGGCACACAGTAGGTGCTCAATCCCTGCTCGTGCCCTCTCCGCCGCCCTATGCGTGCCGGGGCCGCGCGCTCCCGCTCCTGCTTCCCGCCTCCCGCACCTTCTCCCGTCTCGCGCGTCCCGCGGCGAAAGGACTGGGGTAGAAACGACCAAACAGAAAATTATTTCCGCCCGCTCGCCCCGCCCCGCCCGTCCCCGGAGCCAGAAGGGGATTGTGGGGCCGCCGCGGCCGCCGCCGGAGCCGAGCGGGGCGGAAGCGCGCGTTGCGCTGCTGCTCGGGCCCGACCGCGCCGGCCCGCACCTCCTGGCCCGGAGCTGCGGGCTGCGGTCGGGGCGGTCCCGGGGCCCGAAGCGGCTGCCGCCGGGCAAGTTTCCGCGAAGCCTGGCTCGCTGGTTCCGGGAATCAAGCGGGGGAGGCTGGAGGGTGTTGAGGTTTCGTTTCTGCCAGCCGACCGAGCGCTTGGTTTCGCAGGTGCCAGGGGTCGGGGGTACGACCTCTCCCTCTGGGCCATTAGACAGACCGGGGCTCGGGGAAGAGGCTGCGCCAACTCCCGAGGGTTTGCGCTTCCTTCGCGTCTCGTTTGCACACCATTTTCTCCCCTAAAACCAAAGCTTCTGACCTTGGGGGTGTTCGAAAAGGTTAAGTCACTTTCCCCCAGGTAGTCCAGCCAGCGAAAGGCTTCGGCTGGGAGGCCTCCCGCCCGAGCGGGGACCTGTTAGAGTCAGGCAGACCTAAGTTCGAGTCCCGACCCTGCCACTTTCTTGCTTTGACCATGGATTAGTAGTGACTTATCTGGGACCCTCAGTTTCCCCATCGCAGACTGTAGTACCAACCTCAGGGCTGATATGAGCAGTGACGATGTCAAAGAAGGCACAAAGAAGGGTGATTTCCCCATTAAAGGGTATGACTCGGAGGCGATCTATCCAGTAGGCCTGGGTGGCTTAGGAGGGTGGGTGTACAGTTTGTTTCCTAAGTCAGACACCCTGTGCGAGATGGAGGGAGGCTCAGTTTCAGGAGGAACTGGTGGGAGTGAGGGGATTTCCCTGACATTAGGAAGTCAGCAGTCATGATTATTGTAAATAGTGACTCTGCATATGTGGGAGTTTGGGCTTTTCAGGTCTTTCTACAGGAAGAACACAGTGCTTAATATCAAATCTTGCCCTCTGCCATTAGCTAGCAGCCTCAGTTTGCCAATTGCTAAAATGGTGATAGTTGGATTCCCCCCCGCCCCCATCTTACCCCAGTCTACAGGATTTTGGTAACTCCACCTGGCCAAGGTCCTAGCAAGTGCTTCAAGAGCTGTGCGTGAGCCCAGGTAGTTCCCTGACCATGTTAGAGCATCAGGGACCTCCTTTAGGGAGATAGGATGGGTAGGAAGGGAACAAGTTCATGGGATGAGGTAGTATCTACCCAAACTTTTTCCAGAGCTGCATGGACCCTAGTCCCAGCCCTGCCCCTAACCAGCAGTGTGACCTTGGGCAAAGCAGTCACCCTCTCTGGTATTTGGTCAGGTGACCAGATCTTGAAAGTCCCCTTTGTGGTAACATTCTATAAGTTGATGACTCTGCTCCTGGGGAAATTTCCAGGGTAAGCAATGACAGATGACTAGCACATTTGCCCTGCTATGTTCCACGTTACCAGTTCCTCTTACAGCCTAATCTTTTTTTTTTTTTTTTTTTTTTTGAGACAGAGTCTTGCTCTGGCACCCAGGCTGGAGTGCAGTGATGTGATCTCGGCCCACTGCAACCTGCACCTTCTGGGTTCAAGAGATTCTTCCGCCTCAGCCTCCTGAGTAGCTGGGACCACAGGCTCGTGACACCACGCCCGGCTAATTTTTTGTATTTTTAGTACAAACGGGGTTTCACCGTGTTAGCCAGAATAGTCTCCATCTCCTGACCTGATGATCCCTCTGCTTCAGCCTCCCAAAGTGCTGGGATTACAGGTGTGAGCCACCATGCCCGGCCTTACAGCCTAATCTTCATCCCTCCTCTTATAGTTACCATCAGGACAGAAGTTGAAAAAGTTTAATTATTTGGTCTTTCAGCAGAAACTCACTGAATCATTATGTGCTGGCCATGGGAGATACACAGATAGCACCTGGGGATGACAGACATAAGAAAGTATTAACAGATACATGGAGACACATGGGAGGTACACAGATAGATAGTGGGGGTGATAGACATAGAGAATTATTAACTTCAGGGTGAAAAGGGCTATAACAGTGCTATGAATGGTGCTGATACTGCAGGGAGGAAGTAGCTGAGTTTATGGGGTCAGGGAAGGCCTGAACTGGGACCAAGTTGGTGAGGGAGAGTTTGCAGGCAGTTAAGGGGCAGAAGAGCATTCCAGGCAAGGGGAACAGCATGTTCAAAGGCGCAGAGGTGGCCGGGCGCGGTGGCTCACGCCTGTAATCCCAGCACTTTGGGAGGCTGAGGCGGGTGGATCACGAGGTCAGGAGTTCAAGACCAGCCTGGCCAAGATGGTGAAACACCATCTCTACTAAAAATACAAAAATTAGCTGGGCATGGTGACAGGCACCTATAATCCCAGCTACTCGGAAGGCTGAGGCACAGAATTGCTTGAACCCTGGAGGCAAAGGATGTAGTGAGCCGAGATTGTGCCGCTGCACTCCCTGGATGACAAGAGTGAAACTCTGTCTCAAGAAAAAAAAAAAAAAAGAATTAGCGGGGCATGGTGGCACATGCCTGTAATTCCAGCTACTCGAGAGGCTGAGGCAGGAGAATTGCTTGAACCCAGGAGGCGGAGGTTGCAGTGAGCCGAGATTGCGCCATTGCACTCCAGCCTGGGCAACAGAGCAAGACTCCATCTCAAACAAACAAACAAACAAACAAAAAAGGTAGGATGTTAAGAAGGATGTTCAGATGAACCCCATCCACCAAATCCATCCCCTAGGCTGTACCTCTGGGAGTTCTCCCCTCAGTCTTGCCTGGTGCAGTCTAAGGTATTTGGTGGATGGGGTCCGTCTGTGCACTGAACAGTAGAACCCAGGAGCAGGGAGGGTTGATGGAGCTGGTAACAAACTGCTTTGGATGTGCTGACGTTGGGTGCCTATGGCACAAGAGGTGGTGATGCCCAGTAGGCAGTTGACTATTTGTGTCTGGATCAGCAGAGAGGGTGAGAGGGAGAGCCGGATGTCCTGAGCAGCAGGAGAGTTTATGTTATAGAAGTCAAGGACATTTAAGGAGGAAGCAGTGCTAGGGTCACATGCCATTGAGAGGTCGAGGGAGGGAAGGGTTCTACAAGGAAGAGGTCCCTGGTGACCTCAGCCTGGAAGGCTGCAGGCACTGGTGGTGGTGGACGCTGACCGCAGTGGGTCAAACATGAATTGGGAGGGGAGAAGGGAGGAAATAATGGATTGGGAGGAAAGGGAGGAAATAGTGGAGAATAGCACTAGGGGGATGGGAAGATCAGGAGGCAAGGAACTTGGAGGCAAGGCTGGACACCCATGATGTTGACGATGACAATAGCAACAATAACAGCAACAGCTCCCCATTCGGTGAGAGTTTATTATGTGCCAAGCAATGTGCTAAGCATGTAATATACTCCCTGCAACAAGACTGAGATAGGTTCTATTCTTGTTGCCATTTTACAGAGCTACTCGGACTCTAGTCCCAGCCCTGCCCCTAACCAGCAGCGTGACCTTGGGCAAAGCAGTCACCCTCTCTGGTGTTTGGTCAGGTGACCAGATCTTGAAAGTCCCCTTGGTGTTAACATTCTGTAGGTTGATGACTGTACTCCTGTGGAAATTTCTAGGGTGAGGAAAGAGCAGTGGGTGCAAAAGTAGGATTTGCACCTCACTTTTTTTTTTTTTTTTTTGAGACGGAGTTTCACTCTTGTTGCCCAGGCTGGAGTGCAATGGCATGATCTCAGCTCACTGCAACCTCCACCTCCCAGGTTCAAGCGATTCTCCTGCCTCAACCTCCTGAGTAGCTGGGATTATAGGCATGTGCCACCACGCCTGACTAATTTTGTATTTTTAGTAGAGATGGGGTTTCTCCATGTTGGTCAGACTGTTCTCAAACTCCCGACCTCAGGTGATCCGCCTGCCTTGGCCTCCCAAAGTGCTGGGATTACAGGCATGAACCGCCATGCCCAGCCCTGGCTAATTTTTTTTTTTTTTTTTTTTTTTTTTTTTTTTTTAGTAGAAATGGGGTTTCACTATGTTGGCCATGCTGGTCTTCAACTCCTGACTCCGTGATGTGCCCACCTTTGCCTCCCAAAGTGCTGGGATTACAGGCATAAACCACCACACCTTGCCTGGGCTGATCTTGACTCAGCTCAGGCAATCCTCCTGCCTCAGCCCCCAAAAGTGCTAGGATTACAGGTGTAAGCCACCATGCCCAGCTAGCACCCTGCTTTTAACTAGGTGTCCAAGGGGTTGGTCTGAATTATCAATCAGGGAGGTGTTCTGGGGCTAATTCAGAACTCATGTTTCCCTGCTCCCCAAGACTCTCTCTATCTGTGTGACACTACTGTTAATTCACTGTCATCTATGTAATCAGTTACCATTTGCTGACCCCAACTGTGTGCCAGATAATGGGCCAGGCACTGATACTGCAGGAAGGATAAGAGCAGTTCTGGTCCTGTAGGTGCTTGGGGTTGAGGGGAAGGCCGCCGGACAGGCAGTACAATATGCCTTATATCCGGGGATGGACCACCTGCAGAGGGAGTCCACCATATTTAGAGGGTACAAGTGTTTGGTGGGGAAGGAAGGGAAGATGAGAGAAGACAGGAGGAAGGGGATCAGGACACCTCACACATGGCCCAGGCTTGATCCCAGGAGGATGAGGTCACATGGAAGATGCTGAGCAGATGCACATTGGTGACTTTTGCTGTGGCCACAGAAGAGTAGGCAGTTAGAGGGGTTAGAATGAAAGATGGAGCCACTTTCGAAATTACTGCAAGTGCTAGAAGGGAAGCTCTGTAGGGCACTGATTTTTATGTGTTGTGTTTGAGCATCGGGATCAGCGTCTGGCACAGAGTAGGTGCTCAGCTAACACTTATTGAATGAATGAATGCTTGAACCTCTCTGGGAGTGTCCGTGGGGGTGGAGAAAGGGGAGTTTTAGAGGGTGAAATCAAAAGAAGGGGATAATTGACAATTGGTGGTCATGGAGTAAGAGGATGACTACCAGGTTTCTGCCTGAAGCTGGAATCCTGAGGAAGGGAGGAAGAGCAGGGCTGGCAAAGGGCTGATGAGTTCAGTTTGGGGCTTGCTGAGCCTGAGGTCCAGTGGACTGTCCCAGAAGGGGGTTGAGTGTACGTATCATATTAAAAATTATAAACTGCTTCTGAAGTCTATGTCATATATCCTGTGTCTACCTCTTCTGCCATATTCTTGATACTCTGAAAAAAATTCAGAGGTGTCTTTGAGCATTGTCAGCAATAGATGGTAACTGAAGCCCTGGAGCAGGTGAGATCATGACGGGAGGCTGTGCAGGTGCAGAGCCTGAAACTCTCCCTCCATCACTGGATACAAGTAAATGGGGTCCTAGGAACTTGAGAGAAGACAGAAAGGAGAGAGGGAGTGTCCCTGCAAGGCAGGTGTCTCAGAGAGGGGTGACTGATCCAGCACGGTGAAGGGGAATATAGCCCATCCTTCCTAGGGGCTGGGCTGTGAGGACAGCAGGGGAGATGGATGCAAGGTCAAAGGAAGGGTGGCACATGAGTTCTTTTTAGGGGGAACAGTCTCAGGTGTGATAGCTTGCATGGACAAGATGAGGCGCTCTGTCGTGCCAGAGAGAAGGGAGGAAGCAAAGGATGTGGACAGATTGGCGTGTGTGTGTGTATGTGTGAGATGAGCGTGTGTGTGTGTGTGTGTGTGTGTGTGTGTGTGTGTACAGGATTTTTCTGCTTGATAGACTGTTATTTTCTCTTTAAAAACTTTTTTTTTTTTTTTGAGACGGAGTCTCTCTCTGTCGCCCAGGCTGGAGTGCGGTGATGAGATCTCAGCTCTCTGCAACCTCTGCCTCCCAGGTTCAAGTGATTCTCCTGCCTCAGCTTCCTGAATAGCTGGGACTACAGGCGCCTGCCACCATGTCTGGGTATTTTTAGTTGAGACAGGGTTTCACCATATTGGCCAGGCTGGTCTCCTGACCTTGTGATCTGCTTGCCTTGGCCTCCCAAAGTGCTGGGATTACAAGCATGAGCCACCCACCGTGCCCAACCCTAAAAAATTTTTTAAGGCCAAGCATGGTGGTTCATACCTATAATCTCAGCTCTTTTGGAGGCCAAGGCAGGTGGATCACTTGAGGCCAGCAGTTCGAGACCAGCCTGGCCAACATGGTGAAACCTTGTCTCTACTAAAAATACAAAAATTAGCTGGGTGTGGTGGTGCACCTCTGTAATCCCAGATACTTGGGAGGCTGAGGCATGAGAATTGCTTGAACTTGGGAGGCGGAAGTTGTAGTGAGCTGAGATCGTGCCACTGCACTCCAGCCTAGGCAACAAAGCAATACTCTGTCTTTTTTTTAGGCTAGATACTTTGAGAGCCCAAGGCAGGAGGAATCACTTGAGCTCAGGAGTTTGAGACCAGCCTGGGCAATATAATAAGACCCTGGCTCTACAAAAAATTTAAAAATTAGCTGGGCATGGTGGTGGGTACTTGTAGTCCCAGCTACTTGGGAGGCTGAGGTGGGAGGATCTCTTGAACCTGGGAGGTCAAGTCTGCAGTGAGTAATGATCCTACTGCTGCACTCCAGCCTGGGTGACAGGGTAAGACCCTGTCTTAAAAAAATATTTAGTTCTCTATTTTTAAAATCAACTTTATTAGGCTGGACTCGGTGGCTCACTCCTGTAATCCCAGCACTTTGGGAGGCCAAGGTGGGTGAATCACCTGAGGTCAGGAGTTCGAGACCAGCCTGACCAATATGATGAAACCCCATGTCTACTAAAAATATAAAAATTAGCCGGGTATGGTGGCGTGCACCTGTAATCCCAGCTACTCGGGAGGCTGAGGCAGGAGAATCGTTTGAACCCGGGAGGCAGAGGTTGCAGTGAACCGAGATCACACCATTGCACTCCAGCCTGGGTAACAAGAGTGAAATTCTGTCTCAAAATAAAATAAAAAATAAAATAAAATAAAATAAAATAAAATACTTTGTTATTGTATAAATTTACATATAATAAAATGCACACATTTTCAATGTACAGGTGATGACGTTTGACCAGTGTATACAGCTGTACAACTACCACCCCCTAGAGATATAGAACATTTCCATCTCTTTGGAAAGTTTCTTCCTATCCCATTGCAATCAGTCCTTTGGCCCCAGACAGCACTGATCTGATTTCTATCACTGTAGGTCACACTAGGTGAGTGTCACTGCTTCTAGAACCTCCTAAGAGTGTATTATATGTACTCTTTTGTGCTCAGCTTCCCCCACTCAGCACTGTGTTTTTCTCTGAGACAGAAAGCAAAGTCATTGCTGAGATGGGGGCTCTGGTGGAGGGCAGGAGAAGGAGCCACACCACCCGGCTGTAGGATAGAGGGGCCAGAGGGCATTGGGAACAGCAAGCAGACAGTGTCCTCTGACTGTGGCCTGCAACGAAAGCAGAGAAAGCAGCGGTGTGGATTTAGAATCAGGTATGGGGCTGTGCTCAGAGAACTGAGGACTCCAGGGTGCAGCAGGCCTTGGTAAGCCTGGACTTAGACGGGGACAGAGGCCTTCAGGATGCTAGCAGGAGTTGGGATTCAAAATCCTGGAGTTGTGCCTGACTCCTCCTACTCTCCAGCAGCTTCCTGGCCATCTCTGCTGTGCAAATGTCTCTGGATCCTTTCCCCCTGTTCCCTGACACTGGTCCAGGCCCTTAGTGCCTTGAGCCTGACCCTGTGCTTTTGCAGCCAAGCCTTGGCTGGGATCCATGTCTCCTCCCTCGTGTGGAGACTCTTTATCCTGATCTGCACTCTCTCCCTCTCCTGCCTCTTCCTGGCAGCCTCCACATGGGCTCAGGCCACCACCCTCTGTGTCTCCCAGATCCCTCTGCTCTGCTTCATAAGTCAGGAGACCAAGCACAGCCTCCACATGTGCAGCACACTTAGCTCTCTGGTTCCTCCTCACCCTGCTGGAATTGCTCTGTCGCAGGTCACCAGGAACCACCTGTCCTGGGCATTTGCTGGAGGTTGTGGCTGTCTGGTGTCCCCATTCCTAGGTCAGGGGAGTGCCCCAGTGGGTGATCTGTCCTGGAACCCTGGATCTACCCTTGCTTCCTCCTTCCCATCCTACACCCACCACTTCATCCACAGCCTTTTCCTTCTCAACTGATGGCAATTCCATCTTTCTTATTGTTCAGGCTGAAAACCTTAGAATCATTCCTGACTCCTCTCCCACATCCATTCTGTCAGCAAATCCTGTCTGCTCTACCTTCAAAATATGTGCAGAATGTGATGACTTGCCACCATCTCCCCTGTCATTTTCTCCCCTGGATTACTGTGGTCACCTCCTAACTGGTCTCCCTGCCTCCATCCTTGGCCCTGCCATTTATTCCCTACACAGTGGCTGGAGTGATCCTATTAAGCTATAAGATGATCAGGTCACCTCTGGGCTCAGAGTACCCCAGGTGTTCTCATGGTATTCAAAGGGAAGCCTGAGGTCTAGGCACTGTGGCTCACACCTATAATCCTAGCAGTTTGGGAGGCCGAGGCAGGCAGATCACTTGAGGTCAGGAGTTCGGGACCAGCCTGGGCAACACGATGAAATCCTGTCTCTATTAAAAAGATAAAAAAAATTAGCTGGGCGTGGTAGCACACACCTGTAATCCCAGCTACTCGGGAGGCTGAGGCAGGAGGATCCTTTGAACCTCAGAGGCGGAGGTTGCAATGGCCCAAGATCACACCACTGCCCTCTAACCTGGGCAACAGAGTGAGACTCTGCCAAAAACCAAAGAGAAGCCCAAGTCCTTCCAGGGGCCTACAGGGTCCTATGCAACCTACTGTCCCAATCCCTCCAGCCTCTTCTCCATTCCACCCCAACCCCCATCCTTTGATTACCAGCTTCCTTGCTGCTTCCTGGCATGCTCCTCCCTTCGCGATTAGGCTTTTCTGGACCATCCTATTTATTTATTAATTTTTAGTGAATTAATTTTTTTTGAGACAGGGTCTTACTCTCTCACCCACACTTGAGTGCAGTGGCACAGTCTCGGCTCACTGCAGCCTTGACCTCCCTGGGCTCAGGTGATCCTTCCAGCTCAGCCCCCTGAGTAGTTGGGACTACAGGCATGTGCCACCATGCCAGGCTAATTTTTGCATTTTTTGTAGAGACGGGGTTCGCCATATTGCCCAGCTGGTCTTGAACTCCTGGGCTCAAACGATCCACCCGCCTCAGCCTCCCAAACTGCTGGGATTACAGGTGCGATCCACCAAGTCCTACAGGACCACCCGATTTAAAACTGCACCCTGGGCCGGGCGCGGTGGCTCAAGCCTGTAATCCGAGCACTTTGGGAGGCCGAGACGGGCGGGTCACGAGGTCAGGAGATCGAGACCATCCTGGTTAACATGGTGAAACCCTGTCTCTACTAAAAAAAAAAACAAAAAAACTAGCTGGGCGTGGTGGCGGGCGCCTGTAGTCCCGGCTACTCCGGAGGCTGAGGCAGGAGAATGGCCTAAACCCAGGAGGCGGAGCTAGCAGTGAGCTGAGATCTGGCCACGGCACTCCAGCCTGGGCGACAGGGGAAACCCCATCTCTACTAAAAATACAAAGAAATTAGCTGGGCATGGTGGCGGGCACCTGTAATCCCAACTGTTTGGGAGGCTGGGGCAGGAGAATCTCTTGAACTCGGGAGGCGGAGGTTTCAGTGAGCCAAGATCACGCCATTGCACTCCAGCCTGGGCAACGAGAGCGAAACTCTGTCTCAAAAGAAAAAAACAAACAAAAAAATGTACCCTGTTCCCCTGCTGCCCCCATACTCCCCATCTTCCTTATACTTTCCCTTTGTCCTTCAGCTTTTACATTATTTCCACATTTGTGTCTGTGGGTTGTTGCCATTCTTTCCCCTCGGGTGTGAGTGCCACGAAGACAGGGATGTTTGTGGATTTTGCTGCTGTATTCCAGGGCCTAGAACTGTGCCTGGCACATTCTAGGTTCTCAGTAAATATTCACAGAAAGAACTGAAGGAAGGAATTCTGAGCCTCCATCTTCAGGCCCTGGGCAGCCAAGATGTGGACATATGGCCCAAGCTGTGCCAATCTGATGCCCTCCTGATCTGTTCTGAGGAGCAAGTAGCCAGAGGCTAGCAGGGGTCACTCTCTGTGGCTAACTGGTAGCACCCAGTGGGAGCTGTTTCCTGTGCTTATTCCGGGCTGAGAGACAATTGCATTATACTTTCTGCTTCTTGGCCCACGGGGCTCTGACTCCAAGTGAGCCCTCTCGTTTCTCTGTTTTTGCTGAAGAAGCTGGAGTCTCCTAAGGCTTCAGAATCACTAAGGTCAGTAGCTCCTCAAACACTGTCCTGCCTACCCTGTGCATGGCATTTGGTCCCCATGACCATCCTCCTCCTCTGAAAACTCCCTTTCCCTTGCCCTCGAGTCTCACTCTTCCTTTCCCAGCCACCTTTACGAGGGTCCTTTTGCCCTGCGCCTCCCATGGGGGCCCACTTCTGGATCCGCTTGGCTTCCCCTGGAAGAGTTTATCCATGTCTGTGGCTTTAACCTTGACTTGTGTGCCTGTGACCTGGTCCTCACCTCTCCAGTCCCAGGCCTCCTTTTCCAGGTCTCCTCTGGCCACTCCCTGAGTCCAAAACTAAGCTCCTCATCTCCCTACCCCAGACCCACCCTTCCTCTTCTAGGTCCCGCCTCAGCTGCTAGACTCCATTTTCTCTGGAGACAAAGACATGGGGGACTTTTCAGCTCTGTCGTCTTCACTCCTTCTCTGAATCAGCCACTCAGTCCCACAGAATCTACCTGGTCAATGCGTCCTAACGCCAAAGCGTTCCCATTTGCCCTGAGCACAGCCTTGTTCAGCCTGAAGCATCTTGGTCGCAGTCCTCCGCCCTGCCTCCCAAGGGATCTGTCAATCCCCCGTCTTCCTGGTCACTGCCTCCTCCATGCACCCCCTGGAAACCAATCTCTAGGCCAAACTCCTGCTAGGCCTTGAATGTGCAGGTCTCAGCACCCCCACCCGAGGGGTGTCGGAGGGGGAGCCCACACCCTCAAGCCCCAGAGACAGACTTGAACCCAGTGAGCAGACACTGCAACCACCCCCGACTTCAGTCTCCAGCCCACTTCAGTCAAAAGAGACAGAGGAACAGCTCTCAGTTCACACGTACCCTGGAACACTCACAGAAGGCAGGCCTCATCAGAATGAATGGAAGAGTGTCCTTGCTTTGAATAAAATGCCAATGAGGGATAAGTTAAGCTAATTATCGAGTCATGCCGGAAGCCAAATTATAGACATTGTCATGTTATAAACACCATTTCCCTAGAGAGCGGTTTGGAGACATCTGGGAAGCCTAGAGCCCAAGCTCATTACCTTCCCCCCAAGTTGCTCTGTCTCCCTGTGTCCCACCCGAGATGTGAGGGAAGTCTCTGCTTCTGCCAGGGCTTCTGGTGCCCCTCCCACACACAGCCAGTTGTTTGCAGATGCTGCTGATTCTTCTTCGAAAACTTGTCCGTTCCTGTGGCCACTGCCTTCCTTTAGGTCTTAACCATCTCTTGCTGCTTTCTGGGGCGAGTGACTGAACGAGGCAGAACCTCTGTTTTCCTCATCTGTAAAATAGGAGTTTTCTTCTATTCATTTTTTTTTTTTAAGAGACAGAGTCTCACTCTGTCGCCCAGGCTGGAGTGCGGTGGCACTATCTCAGCTCACTGCAAACCTCCACCTCCCAGGTTTAAGAGATTCTCCTGCCTCAGCCTCCCGAGTAGCTAGGACTACAGGTGCATGCCACAATGCCCAGCTGATTTTTGGATTTTTGGTAGAGATGGGGTTTCACCATGTTGGCCAGGCTGGTCTCGAACTCCTGACCTCAAGTGATCCACCCGCCTCAGCCTCTCAAAGTGCTGGAATTACAGGCGTGAGCCACCCTGCCCAGCCAAAAAATGCAATTTATTGATAGAGGGATCGGCTGTCGCCAAGGGGAGCAACTGATCAATATTATATCACTAACAGTGGAGCTCAGGCGTCAGGGACACCCCAAGGGAACGCAGTATGTTGGAGGAAGCTTCACCCACAAAGTGTTTTTGTCAGCATAGTCAACCTGAAGCTAATCAAGCCTGGAGATCTAATTTCCAGTTTACAGAAAATACGGGATAAACAACACCACGAGGAAGCAATCAGAGAAATCTAGAAGGTGGGACATGATGTCTGTAATTTGCTTAAAATATTTTAGCAGTTCACCCAGTCAATGGCAAAGGGGGAAAAAGTTATTCTAGATTTAAGTGAGACTTAAGAGACAGCGAAAAGCAGTGCAGGCCATATTTAGATTTTGGTTGAGGCTGGGCACAGTGGTTCATGCCTCTAATCCCAGCACTTTTGGAGACCCAGGCAGGAGGATTGCTTGAGCCTAGGAGTTCAAGACTAGCCTGGGCAACATAGCAAGACCCTATCTCTACCAAAATAAATAAATAAATAAATAAATAAATAAACAAATAAGATATACCTGATGTAAATGACGAGTTAATGGGTGCAGCACACCAACATGATACATGTATACATATGTAACAAACCTGCACGTTGTGCACATGTACCCTAGAACTTAAAGTATAATAAAAAATAAAAAACAAATAAATAAATTAGTTGGGTATGGTGGCACACATCTGTGATCCTAGCTACTCAGGAGGCTGGGGCCTGGAGGTTGAGGTTGCTGTGAGCTCTGATTGTGCCAGAAACCTGGGCGACAAAGCAAGACCCAGTCCCAATAAATAAATAAATAAATAAATAAATAAATAAAGACCTTGGTTGGAACAAATCAAATACAAAAAAAGCATTTTGGAGGACAAGTTGGTAAATTTGAATATGGGCTACATATTAGATGATATCAAGGAATGGGTAATTTTCTGAGGTATGATCATTTTACATATATATATATATATATTTTTTTTTATATTTTTTTTTTTTTTTCTTTTAGAGTGAGTCTCGCTATGTTGCCCAGGCTGGAGTGCAGTGGAGAGCCTGCACTCTGCAGTGCTCACTGCAGCCTCTGCTTCCCGGGTTCAAGCGATTGTCCTGCCTCGGCCTCCTGAGTAGCTGGGATTACAGGCGTGCCACTATGCCTGGCTAGTTTTTGTATTTTTAGTAGAGACAGGGTTTCACCATGTTGGCCAGGCTATTCTCGAACTCTTGGCCTCAGGTGATCCGCCCACCTCGGCTTTCCAAAGCGCTGGGATTGGCCGGGCGCAGTGGCTCAAGCCTGTAATCCCAGCACTTTGGGAGGCCGAGACGGGCGGATCACGAGGTCAGGAAATCAAGACCATCCTGGCTAACACAGTGAAACCCCGTCTCTACTAAAAAATACAAAAAAATTAGCCGGGGGAGGTGGCGGGCGCCTGTAGTTCCAGCTACTCAGGAGGCTGAGGCAGGAGAATGGCGTGAACCCGGGAGGCGGAGCTTGCAGTGAGCTGAGATCCAGCCACTGCACTCCAGCCTGGGCGACAGAGCAAGACTCCGTCTCAAAAAAAAACAAAACAAAAAACAAAGTGCTCGGATTATAGGTGTGGCCACTGCACCCAGCCTATGATCATAATATTGTAATAAGAAAACTTGGCCGGGCGCGGTGGCTCAAGCCTGTAATCCCAGCACTTTGGGAGGCCGAGACGGGCAGATCACGAGGTCAGGAGATCGAGACCATCCTGGCGAACACTGTGAAACCCCGTCTCTACTAAAAAAAATACAAAAAACTAGCCGGGCGAGGTGGCGGGCGCCTGTAGTCCCTGCTACTCGGGAGGCTGAGGCAGGAGAATGGCATAAACCCGGGAGGCGGAGCTTGCAGTGAGCCGAGATCGCGCCACTGCACTCCAGCCTGGGCGACAGAGCGAGACTCTGTCTCAAGACAAAAAAAAGAAAAAGAAAAAGAAAAGAAAACTTCCCGAAGTATTTAGGGGTAAACTTCCATGAAAACTTTAAATCACTTTTAGCAAATGTTGGCTGTCAGCAGTGGCTCATGCCTGTAATCCCAGCACTTTGGGAGGCTGAGGTGGGTGGATCACGAGATCAGGAGATCGAGACTGTCCTGCCTAACACGGTGAAACCTTGTCTCTACTAAAAATACGAAAAAAAAAAAAAAAAAAAGCAAGGCGGGGGGGGTGGGGGGGGCCTGTAGTCCCAGCTACTCAGGAGGCTGAGGCAGGAGAATGGCATGAACCTGGAAGGCGGAGCTTACGGTGCGCCACTGCACTCCAGCCTGGGTGACAGAGCGAGACTCTGTCTTAAAAAAAAAAAAAAAGTATTTGGTTGTCAACTCTGTGCCAATCGCTAAGCTACTGCAAAATTCAATGTGGTCCCTGTCCCCATGAAACAGAGTGGCAGAGGAGAGGGAGGAGCGGTGGATAATCAGATACACTAATAGATGAATAGTCATTAGCAGATGGAACTCTTACCTTCTTTGTTTTTTTTGAGGCGGAGTCTTGCTCTGTTGCCCAAGTTGGAGTACAATAGCGCCATCTCAGCTCACTGCAACCTCCGTCTCTTGGATTCAAGTGATTCTCCTGCCTCAGCCTCCTGAGTAACTGAGACTACAGGCATGTGCCACCACACCCAGCTAATTTTTGTATTTTTAGTAGAGACCGGGTTTCACTGTGTTGACCAAGCTGGTCTCGAACTCCTGACTTCAGGTGATCTGCCCACCTTGGCCTCCCAAAGTGCTGGGATTACAGGCGTGAGCCACCGCACCTGGCCAATGGAAATCTCTGAAGGAAATATTCACAGCTCTTGAAGTGGGGATACTGTGGAAACTGACCTGGGCATCATCTGGAAGAGCAAAGAGAGGTTTTCTTAGAGGAAGGGATGACTCAGTGGAGCTCTGAGTAGGAGCAGGCGTTGGCCAGGAGAAGCAATGTGGGGGGAAAGTTTACAGTCTGAAGGAACAGCAAGTGCTTAGGGAGAGAGAGGAAGGAGCTTAGTGCTTTAGGCCTAGAAGACAGGAGTGGCTGAAGGAAGAGGCGAGGGAACTGTCCCCTTCCCCAAGAAGACCTGTGTGTGGGGTTGCTAGAGTTAAGTAACACTACCTATGAGCCTAATTAAGAGTTTAGTCTTTTAGGCTGGGCATGGTGGCTCACGCCTGTAATCCCAGCACCTCGGGAGGCCAAGGTGGGCAGATCACTTGAGGTCAGGAGTTTGAGACCAGCCTGGCCAACATGGTGAAACTTCTTCTCTACTAAAAATGCAAAAATTAGCTGGGCGTGGTGGCTCACAACTGTAATCCCAGTTACTCAGGAGGCTGAGGCAGGAGAATCATTTGAATCCGGGAAATGGAGGTGGCAGTGAGCCGAGATCGTGCCACTGCACTCCAACCTGGGCAACAGAGTGAGACACCATCTCAAAAAAAAAAAAAAAAAAAAAAACAGTTTAGTCTTTCTCCTGAAAACAGTAGGAAACCATTAACGGATTTTTGTTTGTTTGTAGGGATGGATCTCAGACTCCTGGGCTCAAGCAATCCTCCTACCTTGGCCTCTCAAGTAGCTGGGACCACAGTTGCTTACCACCTGGCTCAAGACCAGACTGGGCAATATGGCGAGACCCTGACTCTACAAAAACTTTTTTTTTTTTTTTTTTTTTTTAGGCAGAGTTTCGCCCTTGTTGCCCAGGCTGGAATGCAATGGCATGATCTTGGCTCATGGCAACCTCTGCTCCCAGGTTTAAGCGATTCTCCTGCCTCAGCCTCTTGAGTAGCTGGGATTATAGGGACCTGCCACCACGCCTGGCTAATTTTGTATTTTTAGTAGAGACGGGATTTCTCCATGTTGGTCAGGCTGGTCTCGAACTCCCGACTTCAGTTGATCTGCCCGCCTCGGCCTCCGAGAGTGTTGGGATTACAGGCGTGAGCCACCGGGCCCGGCCCCACAAAAACTTTTAAAAATTAGCTGGGTGTGGTGGCACATACCTGTAGTCCTAGCTACTTGGGAGGCTGAGGTGGGAGGATCACTTGAGCCCAGGAAGTTGAGGCTACAGTGAGCTGTGATCATGCCACTGCACTCCAGCCTGGGTGAAAGTGAGACGCTGTCTCAAAAAAAAAAAAAAAGAGAAAAAAAGAAAAAAGAAAAAGATAAAAGGTTTTGAGTAGGGGCGTAACAGTCAGATTTGTGGCTTTGGAACGATGACTGTGGGGTGCAATGATGAGGCTTGCGGAGGCATTGACTTGGAGGGCCAGAGGTGTCGGGATGAGGCCTGGGATTCTGGCTGTGGAAGTGAATGGATGGGGGAGCCACACCTCAGGATAGGTTTCCTGGCAAGAGGTGTTGGAGTGAGTGCTGATGGTTTGGGATGGCTGAGTTTGAGGGGCTTTTGAAATGTCCGAGGTGGACTGAGTACGCAGTGTGGTGTCTGGGCCAGACCTGAGAGGGGAGGGCCAGGCTGAACCCCAGGGCTCTGATGCTGACTGCAAAGTGAGCAGGGAAGAGTGTCCAGAGAGAGAAGAGAGTTCTGGACAAAGCCTTGAGGAGCCCCGACATTTTGGGCTGAAAAGGGGAGAGTGAGCCTGCACTGAAGAGCAAGAGGAAGCAGCCCCCGAGGCAGGAGGACAGCAAGGGAGCTCGGTGCCCAGAAGGAAGGGGACTGGGAATGTCTCGGAGGAGGAAGTGGCCAGCCAAGCGGCCTGCCCCGAGAGGTCAGGGAGGCTGACAAGTGCCTGCCAGTTTCGATGAGATGGAGGCCACCGAGACCTCAGCAGGAGCTATTCCGGTGGCGGGCGAGGGTGGAAGCAGATGGAAGCGGGTTGGGGAGCAAGTGGGAAGTGAGAAAAGGAAGACTACGTGCGTAGACAGCTCTTGGGGGAGCTTGGCTGTGAAGGGAAGAAAGGGATAGGGCTGTAGCCTCTGGGGTCAAGGAAGATTTAGCTTTTTAATGGGAGAGACCTCCTGATGGGGAGAGTGATTGGCTGTGCAAGGGAGCCGAGATGACTCTAGGAAGGTGGATGAGAAAGGCCAAGGCCAGGGCACCCTGCTACTTAACAGGGGGGCAGTATGCTGATGGCTGGAAGTTGGCAGCATGTGGGGCAGGCACTTGCTTGCCTTGGTTCCTTGCTCATATTCCTCTGCAGGTGGAATTCTTCTCTCTTCTCTGCTGCCTCCTTTGTTTTTTTTTTCTTTTTCTTTTTGTTGAGATGGAGGATGGAGTCTCTCATTCTGTCACCCAGGCTGGAGTGCAGTGGTGCAATCTCGGCTCACCACAACCCCCACCTCCCAGGTTCAAAGTGATTCTCCTGCCTCAGCCTCCTGAGTAGCTGGGACTACAGGCATGCACCACCACACATGGCTAATTTTTTTTTTTTTTTTTTGAAACGGAGTCTTGCTCTGTCGCCCAGGCTGGAGTGCAGTGACTCAATCTCGACTCACTGCAAGCTCCGTCTCCCGGGTTCACACCATTCTCCTGCCTCAGCCTCCTGAGTAGCTGGGACTACAGGCACCTGCCACCTCGCCCCGCTAATTTTTTGTGTTTTTAGTAGAGACGGGGTTTCACCATGTTAGCCAGGATGGTCTTGATCTCCTGACCTCGTGATTCGCCTGCCTCAGCCTCCCAAAGTGCTGGGATTACAGGTGTGAACCACTGTGCCCAGCCTACACATGGCTAATTTTTGTATTTTTAGTAAAGATGATGTTTCACCATGTTGGCCAGGCTGGTCTCAGGTGATCTGAGGTAACCTCAGGTGATCCATCTGCCTTGGCCTCCCAAAGTGCTGGGATTATAGGTGTGAGCCACCATGCCCAGCCCTGCCTCCTTTGTATACTCCTGTTCAGCCTGTAGACCTAGGAGAAAGATTACATTCTCTGAAAAGACATCCTTCCTCTTCCTCTAGGGTCATCCTCCTCTAAGATTCCAGGACCACGATCATCCCTCTATTGCTACTTCTTAGATCAGCTTGTAATGTCTATCTCCCCCACCAGACTGTGTCTCCAGCATCTCTGAGTCCACAGGACCTGGCCTGGGTCTTGCTACATGGTGGGTGCTCAGTAACTGTGGGATAAATAAATGAATGCATTAACTATGGTCATATGGAGGAAGTACTGCAGGAGGAGGCAAGTCTGGAATAATTCCTGAGTGAATGTGGAGAGGGATGGGACAAGGGAAGAACGGACGGGAAAGGGAAAAGGCAGCCTAAGCAACTGCCAAAGGCACTTACATTGATCATGAACTTCTATGCACCAAGTACTAATATGTGAGTTTCTCATTTAAAAAAAAAATTTTTTTTCCCCAAGACAGTCTTGCTTTGTCACCCATGCTTGAGTGCAATGGCATGATCTCGGCTCACTGCAAGCTCCGCCTCCCAGGTTCACGCCATTCGCCTGTCTCAGCCTCCCAAGTAGCTGGGACTACAGGCACCCACCAGAAGGCCTGGCTAATTTTTTGTATTTTTAGTAGAGATGGGGTTTCACTGTGTTAGCCAGGATGGTCTCGATCTCCTGACTTCGTGATCCGCCCACCTTGGCCTCCCCAAGTGCTGGGATTACAGGCGTGAGCCACCGCACCCGTTCTACTTTTTTAGTATAAATAAATATGTTCTGTATATTTTGTCCTAATTTTTTTTTTTTTTTGTGACGGAATTTTTCTCTGTTTCCCAGCCTGGAGTGCAGTGGTGCGATTGCAGCTCACCGCAACTTCCATCTTGTGGGTTCAAGTGATTCTCTTGCCTCAGCCTCCCTTACAAGAGCCTCTTCTCTTGTAAGCTGAGATTTCAGGCACCCGCCACCACACCTAGCTAATTTTTGTATTTTTAGTAGAGACGGGATTTCATCACGTAGGCCAGGCTGGTCTCAAACTCCTGGACTCAAGTGATCACCTGCCTTTGCCTCCCAAAGTGCTGAGATTACAGGTGTGAGCCAGCACACCCAACCCTGTGCTAAATTTGACAATCCTGTACACAATAGGTCCTTAATAAATATTGTTCACTAAATGTTGTTTGGTTAAACCTCACTGTGGGGAATGCAGTCAGTAAATTCCAGACTATGGGAAGTCTGGAAGACAATCGTAGTATCTCCAATGACTAAATTGCAAAGAGGGAGAAAAAAAAGAGAGAGAGAAAGAGAGATAAAGGGGGAATTTATAGATTAAAAGAGAGACATATTAACCATTTGAAATCCTTCCTTGGCTCCTAATTCAAATAAACTAAAAATTGTAAAGAAAAAATATTATAAGATAATTAGAAATTTGAACACTGACTGGCTAGTTGATGAAGTTAAAGTGTGACTGTTAATTCTTTTTTTTTTTTTTTTTTGACATGGAATTCCACTCTGTCACCCAGGCTGGAGTGCAGTGGTGTGACCTCAGCTCATTGCAACCTCTGCCTCCCAGGTTCAAGCAATTCTCCCGTCTCATTCTCCTGAGTTTCCAGGACTACAGGCACGTGCCACCACGCCTGGCTATTTTTTTTTTTTCTTTTTTTGTATTTTTAGTAGAGAGAGGGTTTCACCATATTGGTCAGGCTGGTCTCGAACTCCTGACCTTGGGTTATCCACCCACCTCGGCCTCCCAAAGTGCTGGGATTACAGGCATAAGCCACCATGCCCGGCCAATTGTTAATTCTTTTTAGGTTTGATAATAATGTTGGGTTTATGTTTACTTTTAAAGGGTCCTTATAGAAATATGTATTGAAATATTTAGGAATGAAATTATGTGATGTCTTGGATTTGCCTAAAAATAACACGGGGTTTGTTCTAGGTTGGGCACAGTGGTTCACGCCTATAATCCCAACAGTTTGGGAGGCCTAGGAGGGAGGATTGTTTGAGCCCAGGAGTTTGAGACCAACCTGGGCAACATAGTGAAACCCTAAATCTACAAAAAATACAAAAATAAGCTGTGTGTGATGGCACACGTCTGTAGTCCCAGCTACTTGGGTAGCTGAGGCATGAGAATCGCTTGAACCCAGAAGGCAGAGGTTGCAGTGAGCCGAGATCGCATCACTGCACTCCAGCCTGGGCAACAGAGCAAAACTTA
>NC_045449.1:47442448-47473024 GCF_002776525.5 Piliocolobus tephrosceles | reverse complement strand
GAGTCTTGCTCTGTTGCCCAGGCTGGAGTGCAGTGGTGTCATCTCGGCTCACTGCAATCTCCGCCTCACAGGTTCAAGCAATTCTCCCAACTCAGCCTCCCGAGTAGCTGGGATTACAGGCATACACCACCACGCATGGCTTTTTTATTTATTTATTTTTGTATTTTTAGTAGAGGCTGGGTTTCACCATGTTGGCCAGGCTGGTCTTGAACTCCTGACCTCAAGTGATCCAACTGGCTTGGCTTCCCAAAGTGCTGTGATTACAGGCATGAGCAACTGCGCAGCTATTTTTTTTTTTTTTTTTCAGACTGAGTCTTGTTCTGTCACCCAGATTGGAGTGCAGTGGCACGATCTCAGTTCATTCCAATCTCTGCCTACCCGGTTCAAGTCATTCTCCCACCTCAGCCTCCCAAGTAGCTGGAATTACAGGCATGAGCCACCACACCCAGCTAATTTTTTTTTGTATTTTTAGTAGACATGGGGTTTCACCATGTTGGCCAGGCTGGTCTCAAACTCCTGACCTCAAGTGATCCACCTGCTCTGGCCTCCCAAAGTGCTGGGATTGATTATAGGTATGAGCCACCATGCCTCGCCATTGTTCTATCTTAATTGTGGTGGTAACACGGGCATATTCCTTTGGCAAAACTATTTGAACTGTACACTTTGAACTATTTGAACTGTACACTTAAAATGTGCATTTTATTAGGCTGGGCGTGGTGGCTCAAGCCTGTAATCCCAGCACTTTGGGAGGCCGAGACGGGCAGATCATGAGGTCAGGAGATCGAGACCATCCTGGCTAACACGGTGAAACCCCATCTCTACTAAAAAATACCAAAAAAAGTGCATTTTATTACATAAATCATACCTAAATAAAATTGTGTTGTTGTTTTTTGAGACAGGGTCTCGCTCTGTCACCCAGGCTGGAGTGCAGTGGTGATTGCAGGTCACTGCAGCCTGAACCTCCCAGGCTCAAGGGATCCTTCCACCTCAGTTGCCTGAGTAGCTGGGACTAGCTAATTTATGTGTTCTTGTTGTTTGTTTTGGTAGAGATGGAGTTTCGCCGTGTTGCCCAGGCTGGTATCAAACTCCTGGCTCTAACGATCTGCCAGCCTCGGCCTCCCAAAATGCTGGCATTACAGGCGTGAGCCATCATACTGGCCAACTTGATTTTTTTTTTTTTTAAGTGAGGAAGTGGGTAGGTAAGAATGAAACAAAATTGACTAGAGTTGGTAAGTGTTGAAGCTGGATATTGGGTACTCAGAGGTTAATTATATTTATTTACTTTTGTGTAGGTTTGAAATTTTCCATCATATAATACCTTTTTAATTGCATGAGGAAAGATGCTAGTCTTGTTCTACAAATAAGGGAACTAAAGCTTCCTGAGGTTAAGGAATTGCCCCAAAGTCACAAAGCTAGTGAAATGATGAGTCTGGAATGTGAACTGACCCATCTGAGTCCAGAACTTAAACTATTAACCCTGGATGCAAATTCCCAGAGGAGGTAGAGGAACATGCGGGTTTATGCTAGCGGGTGATGCAGACCTGCTGACTTAGGGAATTCTGGGAGCAAGAAAGGTTAAAATGATGGTGGCCGGGTGTAGCAGGGTAGAGAAATGGCTTCCCTCTTGGATTCATTGTTGCGGGGTAGCCTCCTGGTTACCAGTGAACTTAGGACCCAACTACTTGGGTTTGGGTTCTGGCTCTGCCACCTGCTAGCAGTGTAACTTGGGCGAGTCACTTCTCTCCCTCAATGTCCCCATTTATATCATGGATTTTTAATTAATTTATTTTTTGAGACAGAGTCTTGTTCTGTTACTCAGGATGGAGTACAGTCTCCCAATCTTGGCTCACCACAACCTCTGCCTCCCGGGTTCAAGCGATTCTTGTGTCTCAGCCTCCAGAGAATCTGGGCAGCTGGGATTACGGGCGTGCACCACCACGCCCAGCTAATTTTTTATTTTTTTATTTTATTTTATTTATTTATTTATTTACAGACGGAGTCTCACTCTGTTGCCAGACTGGAGTGCAGTGGCACAATCTTGGCTTACTGCAACCTCCCCCTACTGGGTTCAAGCGATTCTCCTGCCTCAGCCTCCCGAGTAGCTGGGATTACAGACTCCTGCCACCATGCCCAGCTAAGTTTTGTATTTTTAGTAGAGACGGGGTTTCACCATGTTGGCCAGATGGTCGTGATCTCTTGATCTTGTGATCTGCCCGCCTTGGCCTTCCAAAGTGCTGAGATTACAGGTGTGAGCCACTGCGTCCGGCCTATTTTTAAATTTTTTTAGTAGAGATGGGGTTTGGCCATGATGGCCACTCTGGTCTCGAACTCCTGACCTCAGGTGATCCGCCCAACTCAGTCTCCTACAGTGCTGGGATTACAGGCGTGAGCCACTGTGCCCAGCCTATATCATGGATATTAATAGAAATGTAAAATGGTATAGCCCGTTTGGAAAACAGCTTTGCAGTTTTTAGGGTTTTTGTTTGTTTGTTTTTTGAGACAGGGTCTCACTCTGTCACCCAGGCACAGAGTGGCATGAATGTGGCTCACTGCAGCCTTGACCTGCTGGCTCAAGCAATCCCTCAACCTCAGCCTCCTGAGTAGCTGAGACTACAGGCACATGCCACCACTCCTGGCTAATTTTTGTATTTTGTAGAGTTAGGATTTCGCCATGTTGCCCAGGCTGGTCTCAAAGTCCTGGCCTCAAGCCATCAGCCTGCCTTGGCCTTCCAAAGTGCTGGGACTACAGGTGTGAGCTACCATTCCCAACCTTGGCAGCTTTTTTTTTTTTTTTTTTTGAGACGGAGTCTCGCTCTGTCACCCAGGCTGGAGTGCAGTGGCCGGATCTCAGCTCACTGCAAGCTCCACCTCCCGGGTTTACGCCATTCTCCTGCCTCAGCCTCCCAAGTAGCTGGGACTACAGGCGCCCGCCACCTCGCCCGGCTAGTTTTTTGTATTTTTTAGTAGAGACGGGGTTTCACCGTGTTAGCCAGGATGGTCTCGATCTCCTGACCTCGTGATCCGCCCGTCTCGACCTCCCAAAGTGCTGGGATTACAGGCTTGAGCCACCGCGCCCGGCCGGCAGCTTTTAAGAGTTAAACACAGCTGGGCATGGTGGCTCATGCCTGTAATCCCAGCACTTTGTGAGGCTAAGGCAGGAGGATCCCTTGAGCTGAGGAGTTTGAGACCAGCCTGGGGAATATAGCCAGACCTTGTCCCACAAAAATTTTTTTTTTTTTTTTTTTTTTTTGAGACAGAGTCTCGCTCTGTCGCCCAGGCTGGAGTGCAGTGGCCGGATCTCAGCTCACTGCAAGCTCCGTCTTCCGGGTTTACGCCATTCTCCTACCTCAGCCTCCTGAGTAGCTGGAACTACAGGCGCCCGCCACCTCGCCCGGCTAGTTTTTTGTATTTTTTTAGTAGAGATGGGGTTTCACCGGGTTAGCCAGGATGGTCTCAATCTCCTGACCTTGTGATCTGCCTGTCTTGGCCTCCCAAAGTGCTGGGATTACAGGCTTGAGCCACCGCGCCCAGCCTAAAAAAAATTTAGAAAGAAATTAGCTGGGCATGGTGGCTCAGGCCTGTGGTCTCAGCCACACTGGAGGCTGAGGCAGGAGGATCTCTTGAGCCCAGGAGGTCAAGGCTGCAGTGAGCCATGATTGTGCCACTGCACTCCAGCCTGAGTGAGACAGTGAGACCCTAGCTCCAAAAAAAAAAAAAAGTTAACCACAAATGTAGAATATGACCCAGCAATTCCACCCTTAAATGTCTACTTAGGAGAAATAAAAATGTACATTCACAAAAGAATTGTATAGCAAATGTTCATAACAGCATTATAGATAATAGCCAAAAAGTGAAAACCACCCAAATGTGATTGGATAAACAAAATGTGGCATATCCCTAAAACGGACTACTACTCAGCAATAAAAAGGAACAGGCTGGGCGCAGTGGCTCATCCCTGTAATCCCAGCACTTTGGGAGGCCGAGGTGGGCGAATCACCTGAGGTTGGAAGTTCGAGACCAGCCTGACCAACATGGAGAAACCCCGTCTCTACTAAAACTACAAAATTTGCCGGGCGTGGTGGCAGGTGCCTGTAATCCCAGGTACTAGGAAGGTTGAGGCAGGAGAATCACTTGAGCCCAGGCGGTGGAGGTTGCAGTAAGCTGAGATTGCGCCATTGCACTCCAGCCTGGGCAACAAGAGTGAAACTCTGTCTCAAAAGAAAAAAAAAAAAAAGGAACAGACTACCAATACATGCTACAACACAGGTAAACCTCAAAAACATTATGCTTTTGTGATGCCAGATGCAAAAGACCACATATTGAAAGATTCCATTTATATAAAATATCCAAAAAAGGGAACTCTGTGGAGACAGAGAGTAGATTAGTCACCCAGGGCTGGAGATGGGAAGGGAGAGCTACAAGTGGGGAAGAGGAGTCTTTTTTTTTTTTTTTTAATTTGAGAACGAGTCTCGCTCTATCGCCCAGGTTGGAGTGCAGTGGTATGATCTCCACTCACTGCAAACTCTGCCTCCCAGGTTCACGCCATTCTCCTGCCTCAGCCTCCTGAGTAGCTGGGACTACAGGCGCCTGCCACCACGCCCAGCTAATTTTCCGTATTTTTAGTAGAGACAGGATTTCACGGTGTTAGCCAGGATGGTCTCGATCACCTGACCTCATGATCCGCCCTCCTCAGCCTCCCAAAGTGCTGGGATTACAGGCGTGAGTCACCCGGCCCAGCTGGAAGGAGGAGTCTTACAAGCAATGTTCTAAAACTGGATTATGGGGCTGGGCATGGTGGCTCACGCCTATAATTCCAGCGCTTTGGGAGGCTGAGGTGGGCAGATCACCTGAGGTCAGGAGTTCGAGATCAGCCTGGCCAACAGGGTGAAATCCTGTCTCTACTGAAAATACAAAAATTAGCCGAGCGTGGTAGCATCTGCCTGTAATCCCAGTTACTTGGGAGGCTGAGGCACGAGAATCACTTGAATCTGAGAGGCGGAGGCTGCAGTGAGCTGAGATCGAGCACTCCAGCCTGGGCAACAGAGTGAGACTCTGTCTCAAAAAAAAAAAAAAAAAAAAATTAGCTGGGCGTGGTGGTGGGTGCCTGTAGCCCCAGCTACTTGGGAGGTTGAGGCAGGACAATTGCTGGAACCTGGGAGGCAAAGGCTGCAGTGAGCCGAGATTGTGCCACTGCACTCCAGCCTGGAAGACAAAGTGAAACTCTGTCTCAAAGAAACCCCAAAACTGGATTATGATGATGGTTGCATAACTGTAAATTTACTAAAAATCATGAATTGGACACTAAAAATGGGTTATGTGTGGTATGTTCATTTTTAAAAATACTGTCGGCCGGGCATGGTGGCTCACACCTGTACTCCCACCACTTTGGGAGGCAGAGGTGGGCGGATCATGAGGTCAAGAGATCAAGACCATCCTGGCCAATGTGGTGAAACCCCATCTCTACTAAAAATACAAAAATTAGCTGGGCGTGGTTGCGTGCACCTGTTGTCCCAGTTTCTCAGGAGGCTGAGACAGGAGAATTGCTTGAACCCAGGAGGCAGAGGCTACAGTGTGCAGAGATTGCACCACTGCACTCCAGTCTGGGTGACAAAGCAAGACTCTGTTAAAAAAAAAAAAAAAAAGTCTATTTCATAGGCCGTTATGGGGATTAAGTGACCTCCAGTTCTTAGAACAGAGACTGGCATGCAGTAAGTACTACAGAAGTTTCTATGGGGTTGGATGCCTGGGGTGCAGTTCCCCAAAAAGGGCAACCGGCAGGTTTCCTGCTCCCAAATCCTTGATCAAGTCCTTACTGCCCCAGGTGAGACCTAGATGGGCCAAGGAAAGGGAAGTGCTGGCTTCTGGATCCAGAGGGGCCCTTTCTAGCCCTCACTCTGGAGGTGTTAGATGGGACCAGGCATCCAGCCTTGTCCCTCTTTTTCTCCTATAGGAGAGGTTCCTGAGAAGGGTGTTGCCTCCCTCATCGCAGGCTGAGGATGGGGTCGAGAGTCCTCTACTGGAGGCAATGGTAATTGCAGCAGCTGGGCCTGCCAACGTGAGTTCTGGTGACTGCTCACATCATGTTTCAACCCTCCCAACAATGTGAGGAAGCCACTGTTGTCTCCTTTTCACCGATAAGCACATTGAGTGTCTAGATGACCTGCCCAGGGTTGCACGGCGCCACCCTGCCCCATCCAGGCCATCAAGGGTGGTTTGATGATCTCCTTTCAGCTGGTCCTTTCAGCTGGAGAGGCACTCACACTATTCTACCGTTTGTAGAGTGATTCCATCCCTGGGTCCATATTCTGGGGTGCCTGATGAGGGCAAGGGGAAGTAGGGAAAGTGGAGGCAGAGAGAAGGACTCACAATTGTAATGACCCCTCAATAAAGCCCCCAAACTCACATGGTTCGGAAGGGGGAGCTGGCAGCTTTTGGAGGCAGAGAAAGAAGAGGCCATTGATCTGCACTGTTATGTAATATTCACTCATTTATTCATACTGATCATTTTCTCGGGCATTCTCTCCTTGTGTCAACACTGTGCTAGGCACAGGAGTGCAAGTAGGAACTGCTGTTTGGGATGAGTCCTCAGCACTGTCCTGCAGAAGAGACAGCCATGAAGATCATCCTTCCAGAACTTTTCTTGTGTATGTGTGTGTGTGTGCGTGTGTGTAGAGGTGGGCTTTTCGAGCAATTATGAGCCTTGGAGTCTAGACCCAGCTCAGCTTCATGACTTGGCAGGACCCCAGGATCCCCCCTCATGACAACTGCCCTGGAGAGCTCTTCTGCAGGAGATGTTAGAGGGTGAGTGTTTTGGGCAATGGAACACCACACCTCCTCCTTCCTCAAACCCTCGCCCCACCTAGGGACGTTACCTCTGGACTCTGCAGGTGGGGGAGGCAGCCCTCCTTACCCCTGTCCTTCCAGATGTTATTTGATGACGCATAGGGAAACTACACCTCTGTTGTCACCTCTAGAAGGGTCCGGAGGCAAGCTGCATCATTTGTCCCCTTTCTGAAACTCTCTCTTGTCCTGGCCTCAGAATAAGATTTTTCTATCTGGAGCTGCCCCCAGCATTCTTCCATACCTTTACCCCAAGCCATCATACCAATCTCTATATTTCCACAGATAGGAAATGGCAGTATCCCAATAACCTGATTTTTAATCAAGAGAGAAATATCTCAGGGAATCATTTATTCACTCACTTGCTCATTCATTCATTCATTCACACATATTGATTGACCACCTATTATATCTTGGCCACTGTTCTAGGCAGTGGGGATGCACCACCAATCAAGATGAAGTTTTCATCAACTCATTTCTAGACTAATGGGAGACAGACACTAAAGAATAAATCCATTTACAGACTTTTATGTAACAGTAAGCTATGCAGAAACTAAAGAAGGTTAAGGGGATAGAACAGGGTGGGCGTGTGTGCTGCAGAATTTGTACTGGAAATTCACTTTTTCTTTATTTTCCTTGGGGGATATGAGAGTGAGGGTCTGTGCATGCCCTCCTCTGGCCTCTTCAACCTGTTTGGCAGATCAAGCCTCAGAGGGGAGCATCCTGGGACTGGGGGTCAGGGGTTGCAGAGCCAGCACTCTGAATTTAGTTGAGGCGGAGTATTTAGATACTGCATCAGAGAAACGGAAATAGGTACTGAGACAGCGTATTTATCGGCTTCCATGGGTGTAATAACACTCCCACCCTTCCAAATGTATTTTTTTCTTTGTTCGTCTTGCATATAACTACTGAGTTAACTACTTATACATTACAGCATTTTTTGAGCCTGCTGTGTGCCACGTACTGTTTTAAGGGCCATTCACGGCCCGCTAGAATCCCTGCTGTGCAAAGCTTGTAAACAACCATTGCCTCATTTCATCTTTCCCCTAAACATTATTTCTGATACTCATCTACGTTGATTCACATAGCTCTTTTAGTCCCAAGAGGGCAGATATGAACCGTCCCATTTTACAGATGCAAAACCCAGACTGCTCGGGAAAAAACGAGTTGCTTTCCAACGACGAAATCCCAGGACGCCACTGGGCCACGTGCGGCGGCGCATCTGGCCCCTCGCGATCCCACCCGCGCACGCTCCCTCCCGCGCTCCCTCCCAGCCGCCGCCGCGCCGGGTCCACGTGTGTGTGTCTGTGTGCGGAATGGGGACGGGGGCGGCGCCGCCGGAGGGGTGGGGTCCGGGCTAACGTCACGGACGGTGCGGCCCAATCAGCGGCGGGCTCGCGGCCCCGGCGCTGGTATTGGGGCAGCGAGGGGGCAGTTCTCTATAACGCGGTCTCCGGGAGCCAGCGGGGAAGAAAGAAACCGAGCGGGCGGAAGGCGCCCTCCCCGCCGCCTGGGCCCGGGCACCGGGTGCCGGGCCCGGGGTCCTTCCCGCCTCCCGCGGCCGCAGGCCGCTTTGTTTCCCCTGCCTCTGCGCTTCGGGCGACTCGAGAGGGTCTCCCGCCCGGGCTGCGAAGGGGACGCGGCGGTAGAAGGGCGGCCGACCCCGCCGGGACTCACAGGGACCCAGGAGTCCGGCTGCCGGGAGGGCCGCGTGAGGAGAGCGAAGAGGGAGCCCAAGCTCTGCGGCCCTGGGTAGCGGGCCGGGGGCGCCCGTGAGCAGAGACCTCCCCGTCGACGGGGGGCGATGTTCCCCTCTCCCGTGGGCTCTTCGGGTAGCCAGGGCATCCCGCCGCTGGGACCTGGACCCCCTCAGTGGGCACCCCTCAGGCTGCTCCATGGAGACCCTGTGTCCCGCACCCCGCCTGGCAGTGCCGGCGTCCCCGCGAGGGTCGCCCTGCTCTCCCACGCCCCGGAAGCCGTGTCGGGGGACCCAGGAATTCTCTCCGCTGTGCCTGCGTGCCCTCGCCTTCTGCGCCCTTGCCAAGCCCCGGGCGTCCTCTCTGGGCCCGGGGCCTGGGGAGCTGACGGCGCGGTCTCCCGTGCTGCGGGGCCCTCACGCCCCCCTGCGCCCTGGCGGCTGGGCCCCGGATGGCCTGAAGCACCTCTGGGCACCGACCGGGCGGCCCGGCGTTCCTAACACCGCGTCCAGCGCGGATGCGGACGTCGCAGCGTGCCCCCGCCGCGGAGAAGAGGAAGAGGGCGGAGGCGGTTTCCCGCACTTTGGCGTTCGCTCCTGTGCACCTCCGGACCGCTGCCCTGCGCCCCCGCGCCCTCGGGAATCTACGACCGGCTTCGCCTCGGCCCCGCCTCGCCCGGCCCCGGGTCTCGAGCCTCAGCGTGGCCCAGCCGCCAGCCCGCCTCAAGAGCCCAGTTCCCAGCCTCCGTCGCCACCTGCGGGCCTCTCCACCGATCCCGCGGGTCCCGGGGCGGCGCCGGGGCCATTCCTGCCTGGCCAGCCTGCCGAAGTCGATGGAAACCCCCAGCCGGCCGCCCCCGAGGCTCCAGCGGCCAGCCCCTCGACGGCCAGCCCGGCTCCGGCCGCACCTGGAGATCTCCGCCAGGAACATTTCGATCGTCTGATCCGCCGGTCGAAACTTTGGTGTTACGCGAAGGGCTTCGCCTTGGATACCCCGAGTTTGCGCCGGGGGCCAGAGCGGCCGCCTGCGAAAGGGTCGGCTCGGGGAGCCGCCAAGAAACGCCGGCGGCCGGCGCCCCCTGCGCGCACCGCGCAGCCCCGCCGCCCTGCACCGACGCTCCCCACCACGAGCACCTTCAGCCTCCTCAACTGCTTCCCCTGCCCCCCGGCCCTGGTGGTGGGGGAAGACGGAGACCTAAAGCCGGCATCCTCGCTTCGCCTCCAGGGAGACTCTAAGCCCCCGCCCGCCCACCCGCTGTGGAGGTGGCAGATGGGGGGTCCCGCTGTCCCTGAGCCCCCTGGCCTCAAATTCTGGGGGATCAACATGGATGAAAGCTGACCGTGGGACTTCTGCCAAAGGGGAAAAGTTGGGACCATGGCCAAACCGCGGGCTTGAGGAGGGAGCCCCGTTTCTCACATTTGTCCCCTTCCTTTACATTTTAGGAGCTGTGGGCAGAGGGACCTAAATGACAGTGATCTTCATTCAAGCACCTAAGTGTTCGGGGTGACAGTCCCTCCCCCTCATCCTTTGCAAAGAAACCCAGGGCTGGAGTCGGGAGAAGGCTTAAGCAAAAAAGGCTGATGACATAGATTCCAATCCCTGCCCCCTTCCATCTCGGACCGTTGGAGGCAGGGCCTGCACCCCAGTGGGAGCAAAGGAGGCTTCCGCTCAAAGACAGCCCCCCCCCAAAAAAAGGAGAGGAGAGAGACCTCGGTGATGGACAAACCGGTTGTTACTGTGTCTGTGGGCGAGCCTGGGGTGCTGGGGCTGCGGTGGGGGTGGGGAGGTGATTGGCAGCTCCCTGGGGGCATCCCCCACCCCCACTGTCCAGGCCTTTAACCCTTTGCTCCCCTCAGGCCTTCCCTAACGCTCCAAGCACGGTTGGAGCCTTCAATGGGTGAGGGAGCTTGGGTAAGAGGTAGATCACCCCCTTCCTGTCCCCTGTCTAGGCCCCCTGAAGTGCAGGTGACCCCTAATTGGTGAGATCTTCAGTCTCAGCCGCCGACCTTTCCCTTTTGTCCAGTTTTGGAGTTCCCATCTTTTTCCCTGTTTGCTTTCCGAGTGTAAGGTCTGGCCGGTGAGAAAGATTCCCCCCAACCTTGATTAATCAGCCCTTTCCCCCAACTTACTTTCCGTAGGACGGGTAGGGCTGAGGGACCTCCTCTCCAGAAAAGTGCTTACTTTGCCTGGGGAAGGGGCAAGACACTGTCCCAGGGAAAGTAATAGAAGGTGGAAGAAATCAATAAAATCAGACCAAACAAGTCGCCTTTCGAGGGCCTCCACCGATTTATGGATGAGAGGGGGTGGAGGTGGAAGGCAGGCCCGAGTCCATTCTTGGACACCCAAACTCAGCCCCCTTAAAGAGTGGAAACAAAACAAGCTGCACTTTGCAGAGGTGGTAAATGAAAGGACTCTTGGCCTAACTGCAAGAGTGCCCTGGGGTTTGAAAGGACAAAGTTTGAGTGTGGATGGGATCTGCGCTGAGGTACCTAAAGCTTCCCCCGCAACCTGTCCCAGCCTCAGGCATTGCGGGAGTTGTCAGAGATCTGATGGATCCGAAGGGGGCAGGGCCAGGGGATTAGGTTTGAGGTCAGAGGTTCTGTTTTCCAGGGGAGGGGTGAGATAGGCCTGGATCACACCCTCTGCCCTGCCCTCCAGCTAGGAGGATCTTGAGTCAGAGAGGGTTGGAAGCGTTTTCTCCTCCACCCAGGTGAGGTCAGGGGAGGTTAGGTCTTAGGCAGATGGCAAGT
The DNA here is from genome assembly GCF_002776525.5 of Piliocolobus tephrosceles. Taxonomy (NCBI): domain Eukaryota; kingdom Metazoa; phylum Chordata; class Mammalia; order Primates; family Cercopithecidae; genus Piliocolobus; species Piliocolobus tephrosceles. The sequence continues at coordinate 47,461,737 of NC_045449.1, read as the reverse complement.
TGTGGTGTGAAGGGAAGCTGGGGCTTTTGGATCTGCTGAATAACTGAGGGACCCAGTGCCCCTTCTGCCCCGCACTAGTGAATAGCGCCCCCTCTTTCCCCCCAAAAATGAGGTGAGAGAGGAACAGTTCCCACGCTGGGGAAGGACTTGTCTCCTTTTCTGTGAAAATGCTTTGTAAAAAGTTGTTACTGTTTGCATAGAGCAGATTCTTGAGAAAAACTGTTTTGGACCATAAAAGTTTTGTTTGTTTTAAAAACTGTCTCCTTTCATTTTTCTTTCCCTGGGGGTGAGGGTGGGGGTGGGGTGGGTGGGCGTGGGGTGGGCACTTCTCTCTTTTTCCTTAACATCTGGCCTCTGTGAACCCTGCTGACCTCCCCTCCCCCTCCAGCTGTGTTGTGGGAGGAGGAAGGAGGGGTGGGGGAGTGCCTTCCACCCTGTGCTTCGGGGGTCTCCATCTTATTTTGCCCCCCAAAGAATGGAGAACGGGAAGAAGAAGGCAGACACGAGGGGTGGGGAGAGAATCGCCGTGAAGAGGGGAGCTGTTAGAAGTCTGGAAAGCAGACTCCCTGGTTTTCAAAGGCCCTTTGGTTTTAGTAATGTGCTCCGGGTCAGTGTTGGCCCCACCCGCCTGCCTGGAGCCGGGCACGGGATGATGGCGTGAGCTCAGGGTGAAGGAGGAAGGGCTGGTGGGCATGAAATACTCTTTTTGGACTTTCCTCCTCTTCGGGGTAGGAGGAGATGCTGTCAATTTAGCTTCTTTCGTCCCTGCACCACCTGCCCCCACCCTTACTCCCCCACCCCCAACTTTACTCCCCACCTCCACCCTGCAAGTGAAAGGGTTACCACTCGACCTGGAAGGGGATGGGACGGCGAGTTAAAAAACACGCCTTTTAGCCAAATAAGATTTAATTCTAGTTATTTTACAGAATAGGGAACTACATTAGTTTCCCAGGGCTGCCATAACGAATCACAACAAACTTGGTGGCTTAAAAGACAGATATTTAAGCCTCCGGGTGCAGTGGCTCACGTCTGTAATCCCAGCATTTTGGGAGGCCAAGGCGGGCAGATCACGAGGTCAGGAGATCGAGACCATCCTGGCCAACATGGTGAAACCCCGTCTCTACTAAAAATACAAAAATTAGCTGGGCGTGGTGGCTCATGCCTGTAATACTAGCTACTCCGGAGGCTGAGGCAGGAGAATCGCTTGAACTCGGGAGTTGGAAGTTGCAGTGAGCCGAGATCATACCACTGCACTCCAGCCTGGCAACAGAGTGAGACTCCACCTCAGAAAACAACAACAAACCCAGATATTTCTTCTCTTCCATTTACTGGGGCCAGAGGTCCAAAACTAAGGCATTGCAGGGCTGAACTCCCTCCGGAGGCTCTCGGGAAGGGCCCCCTCCGTGCCCCTTCCAGCTTCTGTGGCCCCAGGTGTTCCTTGGCTTGTGGCTGCAGAGTTCCCATTCTCCCACTGTATGGCCCTCCCTTCTCCTGTCTGTCACGAGGACACTTGTCATTGGCTTTAGGGCCCACCAGACAATCCAGGATGATCTTGTCTTGACATCTTTAATTAAGCTACGTTTACAGAGACCCTTTTTCCAAATGAAGTCATATTCATAGGCTCTAGGGGAGTGGGGGCTGGGGATTAGGACCTGGACACATCTTTCTGGGTTCCACCATTCAGCCCACCCCAGAAACTGAGTCCCAGAAAATAAAGAAACTTGCCTAGACTTTTTGGGGGAAGCAAACAGGTACTGGGTGTTTGGGGTTGGAACAGGAAACAGCGCACTTCCAAGCGAGGGCCACAGTAGGAGCAGCCAGAAAGGGGAAGCCCTGGCTTTCCCCAGGCTCTGAGCGCCTGGGGATCTGGGACTCCCTCTCCCATGTCAATACACTGGAGCCCAAGAGGGTCTGAGGAAGTCTGCTGTCCCTCCCAGGTGTCCTCAGCCCCTGCTTCTACCCCTCCCCTCCTCCAGTCCCGTGTCCTCTAGGGCTGGTGGCCACCGCCTTGGTTTGTCAGGGATGTGGTTGTCACAGTCTTATTTCTGTCTGGGTCTCTAAGCTCTTACAGCATCACATGTTTTCCTTCTGTCTCAAAGGGTCTCAGAGGGTCTCCTCTCCGTGTGCCTCGGGATCTCTGCCCTCCTCTTCAGGGTCTGGCAGGATCCCAAGAGTAAGCCCGGCTCACCTCCCCCTAGCCCAGCCCTGCTTACCGTCTCCTCCCTCCTCCCGGAAGCATCAGCTGCCTCTAGCCCCTCTGCCTGTCACCTCTTAGACTTTTGCAGCCTAACTTCTGCCCCTGAAACCGCTTTTGCCACGGTCAGCCAGGACAGCCCCCAACCTTAAATTCAACAGTTGCTTCCCCGCCACCACTCCTGGACTTCTCCTGGACAGCCTGTGACACTGCTGGACATTCACAAGCGTCTTTCTGTCTTCTTCCATCTCCTCCTCCTTTTGCGCCCCCGCCCCCCCAAGCTTTAAAAAGACTGAGTCCAACGAAGTCCGGTGGCGCCTGCCCTCCTCCCCATCTCCCTGCAGGATTCTGTTTTCCTCCCCCAGGTCATCAGCTTGCACCTATATGGGTAAATGACTCCCACCTGACTGTCCCTGCCTCCTCTCCCTCCAGCACCCCTCCTGAGCCTTGGTCCCACATCTCCACAGGGACAATGGCAACTCATATGCCCCTGTCAAAGACCGAGCTCCTGGTCCCTGCCCACAGCTCCCTGCCCACAGCAATCTCCCTGGTCAAGTCCACGTTCTGGTTACAGCTCTGCCTGTCTCCCCATTACTTCCCCTGGACTCAGCACCTTGAATTCTCAGTGGGGTCCTCCCATTTGACCCACAGCTATCTATTTCCAAGCCTCCCCCTGCTTCTCCCCTCCCGAGGATCTCTTGTGTCTGTAATCTCCACTCCATCATGGTGCGGTGTCCCCTATCTCTAGGCTGGACTATGACAGTAGCCACCTAACTATTAATAGTTTCTGGATGTCTGGTTTTTCTCTGATCCCCTCAGATCAATTTACCTTCTTACTCCGTGGGTCCCCTGATTGTATTAAATGCAGCCTTCTTGGTCTGTCATTTGGAGCCCTCTGTGATTTGGCCTTAACCACCACCCCCACCCCCAGCTTCCTCATCCAACTTGGTTCCCATTACTTCGCTTTATACCAGTGAAGATATACCTGGTCTACCAGGCTAGAATGCACTTCCTTCCCCAGCACGCCCAGCACACCCCTCCCTGCTTTCCTTACCTTCGTTCTTTAAAGCAAAATGTCACCTCTCCCATGTCTTTTTTTATTCCCCCAGTTAGATGTGCTCCATGACACCTCTAGACCCTCTTCACTCTTCTGTGTCTGGTAGGAAGGGACTGTGGAGTGTGGAGGGCGAGTGCAGTTTTGGGGCTAGACACTCCTGATCCCCTGTCTCTATCGAGAACCTGGGTCAGGGAACCCCAGGCAGAACCTTCCTGACCTAAGCTTTCATTTTATTGCCTTGGTCTTAACTGAGAGTCATTGACATGTAACAACCACTTCAAAAAAATCACTCCTGCAATTGTAAAAACTTCCTGAGAAGGCTGGCAAGGTGGCTTGTGTCTGTAATCTCAGCACTTTGGGAGGCCAAGGCAGGGAGAATCATTTGAGCCCAGGAGTTTGAGCCAGCCTGGGCAACATAGGGAGACCCTGATGCTACCAAAAACAAACAAAAACAAAAAACAAGCTGGGTGTGGTGGCGTGCACCTGTGGTCCCAACTCCTCTGGAGGCTGAAGTGGGACAATTGCTTAGCCACTTCAGGGAGATCAAGGCTGCAGTGAGCTGTGACCACTCCACTGCACTCCAGCCTGGGTGACAAAACGAGACCCTGTCTCAAAAACAAAAACAAAGAACACTTCCTAGGAAGACACTGTCCAGTGTGCCAAATTCCCCTATGCTATGTTCATATTTTCTCTAAGACAAAAAGTTAGGGTATTGATGACAAAGTTATAATTATTTGTGATTTTTCTTATGTCCTTCTACAGTCATCTTGTATCTCTTGCTTCATTTTTTAAGGTCCTGAATCAGTGCCTTGCACCCAGCAGGCACCTAATGAATACTTGTCCAATGCATTTCACCCCACCTCCGTTCCTCCTGACCCCTCCACCCTTGTCCAAAGCATTTTTAAAAAGCCTTAAATGACTGCACAGCAGTTTGGCGAGTGGCCCTTGGCCAGCATGCAGTTCCAGAGCTTGTCCACTAGATGCTGCTGTCCGCTAGCACCAGAAGGAGGACAGCAAGCCAGAGACGGGTGGCTGGGGAAGGGATTCGTTCTCCCAAGCCATGGAGTGAGAGCCTGAGGGGGATTGATGTGCAAGACGTGGTCTCTGCACACAAGGAACTGAAGCAGGTGTCAGGTGTTTCGCAGGCATTATTTTACTTTCATAACAATAGATAAGTATTATTTGTTTAGCAGATGAGGAAATGAGACTCAGAGAGGTTAATTAACTTGCCTGAGGTCACACAGCCAGTGGACCAGCAAAGTGGCTCTGGTCTGTCTGACTGGGTTTCCTCCTGAGTGGTTATCATAACAAGCACTATAATGGCATTTCCTTGGAACCAGGCCTTGTTAAATTATGCTTAGTTGCTCATGTCATCCTCAGGATACAATATGAGATAGGTACTTTTATTTATTTATTTATTTATTTATTTATTTATTTATTTATTTATTTATTTATTTATTTATTTTGGAGACAGAGTCTCACTCTGTCGCCCAGACTGGAATGCAGTGGTGCAATCTTGGCTCACTGCAACCTCCACCTTCTGGGTTCAAGTGATTCTTGTGCCTCAACCTCCCGAGTAGCTGGCACTACAGGCGTGGGCCACCATGCCTGGCTAATTTTTGTATTTTTTAGTAGAGACGGGGTTTCACTATGTTGGCCAGGCTGGTCTTGAACTCCTGACCTCAAATGATCCACCCACCTTGGCCTCCCAATGTGCTGGGATTACAGGCGTGAGCCACTGCGCCCACCCGTGGTACTATTAGCCCCATTTTGCAGATGAGAAAACTGAGGTTCACAGAGGTTAAGCCCATACAGCTACAGATTTGTGTCCTTTGAGTTTGTGCTCTAAATGACCACACTGCTGCCATGTTTCACCACCCAGCAGCAACCGGTCATAGGGTGGGAGTAGCCCCCATCAATATATAGAGGTCCCAGAACTCTGTTCCAGAGACACAAAGACACAGAGCCTGCCCCCAAGGTCCCTAGAGTGGTATGGGGAAAGCAGGACATGCAGTCCCATCCTTAGGGTGTGGACTCTCCACAGATGTGCTGAGCGACTCGAGCTGAGTGTTGAGTGTTTTACCCTCTCTGGGTCTCAGTGTCATCACCTAAAATTAGGGGACTCTGTAAGAGAAAGTGCCTCTCAGACGTAGACTTGCCAACCATGATTTTTTTTTTTTTGAAACAGGCTCTGACTCTGTCACCCAGGCTGAGTACAGTGGCGCGATCTTGGCTCATTGCAACCTCTGTCTCCTGAGTTCAAGCAATTCTCCTGCCTCAGCCTCCTGAGTAGCTGGGATTACAGGTGCCTGCCACCATGCCTGGCTAATTTTTGTATTTTTAGAGGAGGCGAGGTTTAACCCTGTTAGCCAGGCTGGTCTCGAACTCCTGACCTTGTGATCGACCAGCCTCAGCCTCCCAAAGAGCTGGGATTACAGGTGTGAGCCACCGTGCCCGGCCATTATTATTATTATTATTTTTTTGAGATGGACTCTTGCTCTGTCACCCAGGCTGGAATGCAGTGGCACAATCTTGGCTCACTGCAACCTCCACCTCCCAGGCTCAGGCGAGTCTCCTGCCTCAGCCTCCTGAGAAGCTGGGACTATAGGCGTGCACCATCATGCCCGGCTTTTTTTTTTTTTTTTTTCCTATTTTTTTAGTAGAGACAGGGTTTTGCCATGTTGGCCAGACTGGTCTAGAACTCTTGACCTCAAGTGATCCTCCCGCCTCAGCCTCCCAAAGTGCTGGGATTACAGGCATGAGCTCTGTTTATTTTTTGTAGAGATGGGGGTCTCATTATGTTGCTCAGGCTGATCTTGAACTTCTGATCTCAAGGGATCCTCCTGACTCAGCCTCCCAAAGTGCTGGGATTATAGGCATGAGCCACTGTACCCAGCTTCCATGATGATTTATTACAAAATCATAGCACTTAAACAAATAGAGGTGAAGTTACCTACTCTAAAATGCACCAAAATTTCAGCTCGATGATCATTACACATGTACATTACCTGTGTGATCATCACCCAGACCTAGATAAGCAACACTTCTAGCCTTTGGGAGGCTGTGTGGGGCCTGCTCCTAGTTAATCTCCCGAGCCGGAGATGACCATGCCGGCCTCTGTCACCGAACATCCATTCGGCTTGTTTTTGACCCTCGTAAGAATGGAAGGTACGTTTTTGGGTGTGGCTTCTTTTGTTCAACATTATGCATATGGGATTCATGCTGTTGCATGAAGCTGTAGTTAACTCATTTTATTACCATGTATAGTATTTGATTGAATGAATATTCTGCAATGTATATGTGGATGTTTGGGCTGTTTCCAGATTTTAGTTTTATGTATAAAGCTGTGTGTTACAGTTTTTGTTGTTTGTTTGTTTGAGACGGAGTCTCGCTCTGTTGCGCAGGCTGGAGTGCAGTAGCGTGATCTCAGCTCATTGCAAATTCTGCCTCCCGGGTTCGTGCTATTCTCCTGCCTCAGCCTCCCAAGTAGCTGGAATTACAGGTGTGAGCCACCAAGCCTGGCTAATTTTTGTATTTTTAGTAGAGACGGTGTTTTGCCATGTTGACCAGGCTGGTCTCGAACTCCTGACCTCCAGTGATCCACCTGCTTTGGCCTCTCAAAGTGCTGGGATTATAGGCGTGAGGTTCTGTGCCCCGCCTTTGTGTCACAGTTTTAAAGGAGAAGAGAAAGGAGCTAACATTTCTCTCTTTTTTTTTGAGATGGAGTCTCGCTCTGTTGCCCAGGCTGGAGTGCAGTGGCGCAATCTTGGCTCACTGCGAGCTCCGCCTCCCCGGTTCACGTCATTCTCCTGCCTCAGCCTCCCAAGTAGCTGGGACTACAGGCGCCCACCACCACGCCCGGCTAATTTTTTGTATTTTCGGTAGAGACGGGGTTTCACCATGTTAGCCAGGATGGTCTCAGTCTCCTGACTTCGTGATCCACCCGCCTCGGCCTCCCAAAGTGCTGGGATCACAGGCGTGAGCCACCCCACCCAGCCAGAGCTAACATTTCTCAAGCATTAAGTGTTAACTGTCTCCAACAATGGGCTAAGGACTGGAGATGAGAAATGACTAAAACCTCATATTGCTCTCCCAAAGCTCACCACCTAGCAGGAGAGAGAGGTAAGTGAGCAAGCAGGACAAGGCAGGCGTAGAGGTGGAGACTGGTGGGGTTGAGGGAACAGTGGAGCATGGGGGAAGAGCACCAGGGCGTCAGAGGGGGACTTCTCAGAGAAGGAGCTCTCTGAATTGAGTCTTAAAGGATATAGGAATCCCTGAAGTGAAGACCCAGAAGCACTGGGGCAGAGCACATACAAAAGTGCCAAGGTTTGAGTGGCTGGAGCACAGGGTACATGTGACAAGAGATGAAGCAGACCAAGGTCAGATCACAAAAGGTCTTACATGTTCAGGTAAGGAGTTGATCCTGAAGACAAGAGGGAGCCCCTGAAGGGTGACCCAATTAGACTGTGACAGAAGAAAAGAGGGCTCAGGACCAGGCAGGGTGAATACTCTCATTTCATGATTCATGGGAGGCTGACGTGGAGTGCTTGGGGGAGGGCAGAGACAGGGTGGCAGGGGTGGAGGCTGTGAGAATCCATTCGGGGTCAGCAGGGAGAAGGAGAGGACAGTCTCGGTGAGGGGGGGGACTTTACAAGGTATACTCACCAGCTTTAGTGACAGATTGGATGTGGGGTGAGGCAGAGGAGGAGTGTGGCTTGAGTCCCAGATTTGGCCCTGGTGCCTGTGTGGGTTTGTGGCTGAGACAGTCCTGGGCTGGAGGTAGGGAGGCTTTAGGGCATCAGACAGGATTGGATGGGAATGGCCAGGGCTTCTGTGTGAGGTGAGAAAAGGGCCAAGAACAGAGTCCTGGGGGACATTTATGAAGGGGGGCCAAGTGCCACGGCGGCTCATGCCTGTAATCTTAGCACTTTGGGAGGGCAAAGAGGGCGGATCACTTGAGCTCAGGAGTTTAAGACCAGTTTGGTCAACATAGTCAGATTTTGTCTCTACTAAAAATTAAAAAAAAAAAAAAAAAATTAGCTGGGCGTGGTGGTTCGTGCCTGTTGTCCCAGCTCTTGGAGAGGCTGAGGTGGAAGGCTCACTGGAGCCCAGGAGGTCAAGGAAGCAGTGAGCCAAGATCATGCCACTGCACTCCAGCCTGTGGCAGGCAAAAGAGGGAGGTTCTGTCTCAAAAACAAAAAAAAACCAAAATGGCGGGGGCTGGGGAGGAATGGCCAGGGAGAGAGTGGGGAGAGAGAGGGGAGAGAAGAGGGAGAGAGGGGGAGGCTCTGGGGGCTCTGGTGACCCCTGCTCATTGTCCAACCAAATCTACGCTCCCCGTGCTGCCTGGGTAGGCACATTTCCCAGCCCCTTTGCACTCAGGTACGACTATGTGATTTCATTCCGACCACTGGGCTGCAAAGGGGAAGGGGTGTGTGCGTCTCCCAGCCTGGCCTTTAAGACCCTGGGCCTGCCCGCCCCACACTCCCTTGCCCTTCCTGCTGGCTGGAACCTGGCATGGCGGTCACTCAGCTTCCGTCCTGAGTCACTGGCAGGGCCCTAGGGGGCAGCACAGCAGCACATGGAAGGAACCTGGTCCCCAATGGCCGTGAGAGCTGCCTGCTGACCTGGAATGTTCACCTGCAACACAGGAAAGAAGCAAATTTTACATTCTTCAAGCCATCATCTTTTTTTGGATCTCTTTGTTCTAGGAGTTTAGCCTAACTGATACAACTTAGCCTAAGTTAAACAGTTTAGCATAGCCCAAATAATACAGAGAATTAACCTAACTAATGAAAAAATAATTAGCCTAATTAATACAATGGAAAATTAAACATAATAATATTGGCCTAACAAACACAATTTACTCTAACTCATCCAAGAACCAAAGGAGAAGAGTATCAAGAAAGGAGGAAAACAGGGTGGAATGTCACACAAAGATGGGATAAGGCCATGCACAGTGGCTCATGCCTGCAATCCCAGCACTTTGGGAGGCTGAGGTGGGTGGATCACTTGAGGTCAGGAGGTTGAGACCAGTCTGGGCAACATGGTGAAACCCCGTCTCTACTAAAAATACAAAAATTGCCGGGCGCGGTGGCTCAAGCCTGTAATCCCAGCACTTTGGGAGGCCGAGACGGGTGGATCACGAGGTCAGGAGATCGAGACCATCCTGGTCTACACGGTGAAACCCCGTCTCTACTAAAAATACAAAAAAACTAGCCGGGCAAGGTGGCGGGCGCCTGTAGTCCCAGCTACTCGGGAGGCTGAGGCAGGAGAATGGCGTAAACCCGGGAGGCGGAGCTTGCCGTGAGCTGAGATCCGGCCACTGCACTCCAGCCTGGGCAACAGAGCGAGACTCCGTCTCAAAAAAAAAAAAAAAAAAAATTAACCGGTGTGGTGGAGCAGCCATAGTCCCAGCTACTCAAGAGGCCAAGGTGGGAGGATCACTTGAGCCGGGGGAGGTGGAGGTTGAAGTGAGCTGTGATTGCACCACTGTACTCCAGCCTGGGTGGCAGAGTGAGACCCTGTCTTTAAAAAAAAAAAAAAAAAAAAGATCAGATACAGGATGAGGAAGGTCCACTGGCCTTGGCAAGTGGGAGGTCACCAGTGACTCTAGAGAGCCTAGGGAGCCAGTGGGGAGTGGGGATGAAACGGGAGGGAAAGAAGCAGATCCAGCTCATGCATCTCTTTTGAGGAACTTGGATGAGGAAGGGCAGAGATGAGGAAGGCTCTAGAACGAACCCAGGATCCAGCATGATTATAGTGTGTTAGGAGAGAGGGAGGGGTTGGGGACACTAGAAAGAAGAGAGGAAGGCCTCTGTGGAGGGCAGGCGCTGGGCCCCAGATCTCAGGTGGACAGGGAGGGACAAGCGTGTTCCCAAACAGGCTCAGCCTCCTGCTCCTATGCACACGCATACACATGAACACACATGCACACACACCTGACACAAGAGCCTGGAGACAGGCCGGGCACGGTGGCTCATGCCTGTAATCCCAGCATTTTGGGAGGTTGAGGCGAGTGGGTCACTTGAGGTCCGGAGTTCGAGACCAGCCTGGCCAACATGGTGAAACTCCGTCTCTACTAAAAATACAAAAATTAGCTGGGCGTGGTGGCAGGTGCCTGTAGTCCCAGCTATTCGGGAGGCTGAGGCAGGAGAATCGCTTGAACCCAAGAGGTGGAGATTGCAGTGAGCCGAGATTATGCCATTATCCTCTAGCCTGGATGACAGGGCAAGACTCCGTCTCAAAAAACAAAACAAAACAAAAAAAAAAGCAAAAGAAGAAGAAGAAGAGGGGCTGGGTGTGGTGGCTCACACCTATAATCCTAGCATTCTGGGAGGCCAAGAAGGGAGGATTGCTTAAGGCCAGGAGTTCGAGACCAGCCTGGGCAACATAGTGAGTCCCCCATCTACAAAAAATTAAAAATAAAGAATTAGCCGGGTGTGGTGATGCATACCTGTAGTCCTAGATGCTCGGGAGTCTGAGGTGAGAGGATTGCTTGAGCCTGGGAGGTCAGGGCTTCAGTGAGCTGTGATTATGCCACTACACTCCACCCTGAGAGACAGAGAGAGACCCTGTCTCCAAAATTAAAAGTAAAGAAATAAATATATTAAAAAATTAGCCAGGCACAGTGGCATGTGCCTATTGTCCCAGCTACTCAGGAGGCTGAGACAAGAGGATCACTTTAGCCCAGGAATTTGAGACTGCAGTGAGCTATGATCACACCACTGCACTGCAGCCTGGGTGACAGAGTGAGACCTTATCTCAAAAAAAAAAAGGTGAAAGAATAAAAGGCTGGGTGCAGTGGCTCATGCCTGTAATTCCACCACTTTGAGAGGCCGAGGTGGGTGGATCACCTGAGGTCAGGAGTTCGAGACCAGCCTGGCCAACATGGCGAAACCCTGCCTCTACTAAAATACAAAAATTAGCCAGGTGTGGTGGCAGGCGCCTGTAGTCCCAGCTACGCGGAAGGCTGAGGCAGGAGAATTACTTGAACCCGGGAAGTGGAGGTTGTAGCGAACTGAGATCACTCCACTCCAATCTAGCCTGGGTGACAGTCTCAAAACAAACAAAAAAACCAGAAGGGAAGTAGGGAAGTGAAGTGTCCTCCACCCTTGATCCCTCCCACAGAGAGACCTGTCTCAGGGAAATAAGCGCCGCAGTTCCATAAGGCAGGAGCTTATGGAGGGAAGGGGGAGATTGGGGATCCACTCCCAGGGATGCGGTGATCCTTGATCCCATGGCCGTGGCAGTGTGGCAGCAGGGCTGCCTTTGCTGTTTTTGTGGCCCAGAGGGTGGGGACCTGGGAGCAGGAGCTGGATAGAAAGTAGGGAACCCCTGTGGTAATCACGCCTATGGCTTATAAGGGCCTGTATATCTGTCCATGTGTGTCTGTGTGGCCCTGTGAACAGGGAGCTCTGTGTGTGTGTCTGCTGGGGGTGATCCTCGGGTTTGTTCATGAGTCGCAAAGGAGTGTCTGGATATGCATGTGTGTGCACCGGCCTCGAGTGTGCCATCCCCTGCATTTGTCTATCCCACATGCATGCGTGTGCATCTCTTGGCTCTGCATAGCTCTGTGTCTAGGAGTGTGTAACATGTGTTCCCCCTACCTTGAAACAGAAACTGGGTCAGCCTGGAGATGTGTGGGCCGGAGTGGAGTTAGGCATGGATTCTTCAGCAGTACCAGGCTGGATGGGGAGTGATGGTAGGAGTGCAGGAGAGGGAGGGGGAGGGGGCTGGGAAAGGTACCCTTGCACCTGGGAGCCCCTTAGCCCCTTCCCAACACCTGCCCTGGTGGAAGGGGGACAAAGAAGAGAAAGTAGGGGAGAATCTTATCACACAGGGACCAGGCATATGGGGTGGGGAGGCATATAGAGAGGGGGAGGTGTTGGTGTCCTGGCCTGGGGCTAGTTAAGTGGGGGACCAGCTGCTGCATGAAACAGGTGTCTGGGATTTTGGTCATAAAAAATGTCTTTTCTTCATTGGAAAAAAGGCTGGCATCTTTCCTGCCTGGTACCACGAGACCTGCTGTAGCAATATTTCTTAGCAATCCAAAGAAAAAGAAAAAAAAAAAAAAAAAGCTGGGCAAGGTGGCACACACCTGTAATCCCAAGTACTCAGGAGACTGAGGCAGGAGGATCACTTGAGCCCAGGAGTTTGTGACTGAAGTGCACAATGATAGCACCTGTGAATAACGGCTGCGCTCCAGCTTGTGAATAACCACTGCACTCCAGCCTGGGCAACATAGGGACATCATGTCTCTTTTAAAAAAAAGAAAAAAAAAAGGCCGGGCGCGGTGGCTCATGCCTATAATTCCAGCACTTTGGGAAACCAAGGTAGGTGGATCACAAGGTCAGGAGATCGAGACCATCCTGGCTAACACAGTGAAACCCTGTCTCTACTAAAAATACAAAAAATTAGCTTCCTCCTCTACATTAACCTTGGCATAAAGAGAAGCTGCAGGTAGCCTCTGAGGGGCTTCTCCCCTTGATAGGGACAAGGACTGAGAGGCATCCGACCAGAAGTGGGAGGGAGGGCTGGGTTTGGTTAAAACGAAGGTGTGGGCACCTATTTCTATATCTTGCCAGGGATGCGGGAAGGGGCAGCCTGCGTTGTTTTCTGCATTCCTCTGGACAAGGACACAATAGAGCCAGGGCACTCTGCCTAGGGACCTGGCTGCATCAAAAGGACCTCCAGTGCCAGAAGGGAGAATCCTTCCTCCTCTGGACCCTGAGTGCTGCAGTCAGAGAGACATCGATTTGTCTGTTCCCCCAGTGCTGAATGCTCCTTGATCTGAGGTCCATAAGTCCCAGCCCCATAACCCACTGCACCGCCCCTGTGTAATGGGAGTGGGGAGTGTAAATGCCAGGATCCAGATAGGGCAGTGGGCCAGCCCCCATGCCAAGCCTCTTTGGGGGAGGACGTGCTCTCCCCACCCCAGCCTTGCGCCCACCCTGCCTCCAGCTTTCCACTTCCTCCTCCATCTGAGCCTTGCAGCAGCAGCACCTCCTTTCTGGGGCCCAGCCAAGTAGCACTCAGCCCACGGCAGGCAGGCTCACAGCAGCCGCAGAGCAGCCTTGCTCCCTGGCGCCTGCTCCTCCCCTCTCCCAGCCTCCTCCGGCCCCTCCCTTCTTGTGTTCTGCAACCTGGAGCTTGCACGGAGAGCCCCCTGTCATGTCTGGGGCTCTATGATGGGTGCCTGGTTGGTCCAGTTGGTCCAAGTCCTGATGAGCTCTATGTCACCCTGAGCCAATGTGGCCATCACCTCTGTTAGTCCTTTCTGAGTTCCAAGTCAGTCCAGACCCCTATGGCCACTGTGGGTTCCATGTCACTCTGGACCAAAACAGGCACCACTTCAGTTTAATCCCTATAGGCTCTGTGATTCCCTGAAGCAACATGGGCGCCCTATCAATCAGTCCCACCCCCCTGGCCTCCATGTCACTCCAGGCCCTGTGAGCCTTTTCCCAGTGTGGGCTGCTACAGGCTCCCTGACACTCTGGGCTGGCTTCTATGTTGGTTTGGGCCAAGTTAGGTGTCCTATAGCTCTAATTCCATGGCAGGCTGGATACTGTGGACAGACACCATCTTGATCAGCACTGTGGACCTCCCCTTAGGCCGGGCGCCTTTGGGCTTAGCCTCTGAGCCCACTCTGGACTCTTGTTGGTCCTGTGTTCGCCTGAGCCAAAGGGAGCTCTGTGTTGCTCTAGTTCCTTGTAGTCCCTCACCACTTGATGGGGGCCGGGAGGCCAGCAGCACTGGCATCACCTGAGACTTGCTAGCAATGCAGACTCTTAGGCCCCACTCCAGGCCTCCCTAATCAGAATCTACATTTGTCAACAAGATCCTAGAGGATCCCGGCACATGTTCAAGTTTGAGAAGCACCGTCATCAAATTCATGCTGACCTGAATCAAGGCAGGAACTTTACTGACCCAATTCCACGTCAGCTCCATGACACCTGGGCCAGTGTGGTGACAAGAGACCCCCCTCCCCCTGCCCCATGTGAATGGAGGTGTTCTCCCTCTGGACACCCCCTCTCCTGCCACACAGGTCTATGCCACTCCTCTGTCTCCTCTTCTTTTCTTCCACCCAGAGATCTTGCCTCTAACCAACTTCCTTCTCCAAAACCAATGCCCATTGCCCTGCCCAGCGTATCTGGCCCCCCCTGCACAGAATCCAAGCACAAAGGACTTTTGTCATCCCCTACTCTGAGCCTGGCTCTGGGGCTCCTCCCGACCCTCCCTCCCGGCCAGCCTCCTGCCGCCACCTCAGGCCACCCCAGCTGGAGGCTGCTGCGGTACTTTTCCATCCCTGCTGTTCTCTGCCTTACACACACGTTGCACAGATAGATCCAAAGTCTATATCTATATATACCTCTCACCCCCCCACCCCCGGACGTCGTGCGTCTCGTTTGCCAGGCTGTGGTCGTGCAGTCTGTCGCTCGTTAAGGCTCTGTCTCAGATTTGCATGTTTAATATTTTATCCAGGAAGTGCTTCTGGCTGGGGCTCCGGGAGGTGGTGTGAAGCTGACAGAATGTCAGGCCCCGGAATGGTTGCTCACGGGTGGTGGCGGTGGGACGAGTGTCTGCGGGACTGGGGATGGTGACGCCAGTTCCTGGCTGCTTGTCTGGGCTTCAGCATTGGGGTGGGGTGGCAGGAGGTGGGCTTGGGGAGAACATGCTGGAGATCAGCCCCCAGCTGCACAGACAGCTTCCCTTCCTTGGGCCACATGGCTATCGGAAGGATGGGCCCCGAATTTGAACTTACTTTTTAGGTTCAGCAGCTCCACTAGGTCTTAGTCACTTCCGTGTCCGGGGATTTTCCAGGAGGAAGAAGCCCTTTGACTCCATGGGGAAGTGGCGGTAACTCATCCTCTTCCTGGTTCACCCTGTACCCGGGACAAACCATGTAGGAGAACAGAGTGGGAAAGAGAAAATGGGCTGCCACAATGTGACCTTGGGGAGCCATTGAGCCCTTTTTTTTTTTTTTTTTTTTGAGACAGCATCTCCTTTGTCGCCCAGGCTGGAGTGCAGTGGTGCCATCTCAGCTCACTGCTACCTTCACCTCCCAGGTTCAAGCAATTCTCTGCCTCAACCTCCCAAGTAGCTGGGATTACAGGCACCTACCACCATGCCCAGCTAATTTTTGTATTTTTAGTAGAGACAGGGTTTCACCATCTTGGCCAGAGTGGTCTCAAACTCCTGATCTCAAGTGATTTGCCCGCCTCGGCCTCCCAAAGTGCTGGGATTATACCGTGCCCGGAGGCCAAGCTCTTTTTTTTTTTTTTAGATGGAGTCTCACTCTGTTGCCCAGGCTGGAGTGCAGTGGTGCTATCTCAGCTCACTGCAACCTCCACTTCCCAAGTTCAAGTGATTCTCCTGCCTCAGCATCCCAAGTAGCTGGGATTACAAGCGCGAACCACCATGCCTGGCTAATTTTTGTAGACGGGTTTCATTATGTTGGCTAGGCTGGTCTTGAACTCCTGACCTCAGGTGATCCTCCCACCTTAGCCTCCCAAATTACTGGAATTACAGGCGTGAGCCACCGCACCCAGGGTATTGAGCTCTTTGGGTTCCTGTGGGTGACAGGGGAGGACCATGAGCATCTTTACCCTCGCCGCCCCCCAGCATGTTAGAGACCTGAGTCAGTGGCAGGCACTATAGAGCACTGAAGAAATCCCTTCTGTTCCCAGATATTTGTAAATAACTCAGCGGGCAGGAGGGGGAAAGGAGGGAGAAAGATGAGACTCTGGCCCAAGGGCAGATGGAATCATCTGAAGATGGAGAAAGGGAGGAGGGGGGAGCAGACAGACACAGGCCTTTCATTCTGACCCTTGCCAGGCATGAAATGCCTGATTGTGCTTGTGTCCAGAGGGCTCAGTGGGGCCTGGAGGTCGGAGGGAGAAGGGAGAGCCAGCTCCATCCCCCAGGTCCTTCGGGAACAAGCTCCCCACACAATTCTGCTGCAGTCTGGTGGGGGGTCAGACAGAAAGGGATTCTTTTTTTTGTTTGTTTTTGAGATGGAGTCTCGCTCTGTCACCCAGGCTGGAGTGTAGTGGCGCAATCTTGGCTCAATGCAACCTCTGCCTCCTGGGTTCAAGCAATTCTTGTGCCTCAGCCTCCCGAGTAGCTGGGATTACAGGCGTGCCATAGGCTGGCTAATTTTTGTGTGTGTGTGTGTGTGTGTATATATATATAGTAGAGATGGGGTTTCACCATGTTGTTCAGGCTGGTCTTGAACTCCTGACCTCAAGTGATCCGCCAGCCTGGCCCTCTCAAAGTGCTGGGATTACAGGTATGAGCCTCCGCGCCCACCCAGAAAGGGCTTCTTAGCAACAGAGGGAGTGTGGCCCCAGGTCGCACTCTCCCCACCCCTTGCTGAGTTTCAGGGCCTGGAGGTTTATCCGTGCAGAATTTCTGGGGTCAGTCCTGGCTGGGGCAGGAGCAGAGGAAGGGGGTGTCAGTGGGAGCGTGTATGTGATTATCCCTCAGTCTGCAAATGGGACCTCCTCCTACCCCAGACAGTTCCACATTTGCTCCCAGCTGCTCCTCCCCCAGGTGCCAAGTTGGGAAGTTCTTCCCGGCGTCTAGCTTCAGTTCCTTCCACTGCCACTGCAGTGCGATTACTCTCTGTTCTGCTATTTGGAGGCCGGAGGGGAGGCAGTGTTAGGGATCTTCAGGTCCTGGGGTTTGTGCCTTGTGGTCTGATGTGGAAACCGAGAGGTCAGTCTCCCAATCCTGTTCATTCTCTGCCCACGTCCATAGAGCAATGAGCCGCTAGGTAAAGGGGTGCCCTCCTGCCGGCACCCCACCATCCACCCCAGTGACAAGAAGTTGGGAAGCTTAAAGGGCCTCCAAACAGCCGACACCGCCAAACCCTGCACTGAAGTGCAGGCGTTTTATAAGAGGGGGCCCTCTGCTCCTCATAATTCCCTCCATCTAGGTTAGTGGTTTGCGAACGCCTTTCGGGACTTTTTGTACACTTGGGACTTTTTGCCCAAAGGATATCATGCAGAAGCAGAGAGAAAGAAAACCAAGAACAGCCAAGCCGCTGTGGGGCCACTGAGGGCGGGGGCAGGGCGACCTGCCGGGTCCACTCCTCCAGCCTCCCGGAAGCTCCTCCTCCTCCTCCTACCCCACCACATCCCACGGGGGCTTCTGAGAGCGCCCCGGGGATTCCCAGTGCTTGGCGGGGCACAGTTAGAAAAACACTGATCTGCAAAACTGAGTTCCTTAACTCCTGGAATCTGCCAATCAAAGGGAAAGGGGGCCAGCAGAGATAGGAATATAACCGGCAGTCCCACAGGGCCAACTGGATGACAAGGAAAGAGGAGGTAGAGAGACGCTGAAGAGCGGAAAGAGCAGACTGCAGACCCGACGGGCTCTGCAGGCTGGGGCCATTCCATTTGGGGGCGACATTGATTGGTCCTCAAGAATCTCCAGAGCCTGGACTGAATTATAGCACATGCTGGGGTTGGGAGGCAGGTCTGGGCTTCAAGGAAAAGAATTATATGATAAATTTGAGAGGAGAACCTTCCATAGTGGTTAAAATACAAAAATATGGAACAACGTGCATCCTTGAAGGCAAGTCCTCAGCCTGCTGGGTCTGTTGACTCACCTGAAAAGCTCATAGCCTTAGGATCTTGAGCAGCGGTTCTTAAATGGGGAGATTTTGCCCTCCCTCCCCACATTTGGCAATGTCCGGGAACATTTTTGGTTGTCACAACTCGGTAGTTGCTAATGGCATCTAACGGGTAGAGCTCAGGGATGCTGCTAAGTATCTTACGATGCTCCAGAAAACCCCCTTCAACAAAGAATTACCCAACTCCAAATATCAATAGCACTGAGGTTGAGAAAGCCTGGTCTAGACTCTAGACAATACTGGAGTCTTTACTGTATTTATTTATTTCCCCAAGTAGAGGGTATGTTTCTGGAAGTTAGAAATAATGACTTTCCTGCTTGTCTACTGCATCTACCTGAGCACCTTACACTCAGCAGTGCTTTACAAGTATTTGTCAGACAAATGCGAGAATAAAGGACCCACCTTGACATGGTCAGCAGCACTCCCCTTTCTATCCAGAGCTGGGTTTGGCAGAGGCACGTGCTACATCTCAAATTTAGTTAATAGGTCTTGCAAGGGATCCTGATCCCAGGCAACCCTGGGAGAAAGCTGGGGAGGGCTCGCCCAAAAGTGCCTGAGCTATTGACTCAAAAATACCAGATGCTCATTTCTGATGCAATTTACATCTCATATGCATACTGCTTTGAATATGATTTGCAAGCTGCTCCTTTAAAGTCAAAAGACACATGGCTGGGCACGGTGGCCCATGCCTGTAATCCCAGCATTTTGGGAAGCTGGGGCAGGTGGATCACCTGAGGCCAGGAGTTTGAGTCCAGTCTGGGCAACATGGCAAAACCCCATCTCTATTAAAAATACAAAAATTGGCCGGGCGCGGTGGCTCAAGCCTGTAATCCCAGCACTTTGGGAGGCTGAGACGGGCGGATCACAAGGTCAGGAGATCGAGACCATCCTGGCTAACACGGTGAAACCCCGTCTCTACTAAAAAAAAAAAAATACAAAAAACTAGCCGGGCGAGGTGGCGGGCGTCTGTAGTTTCAGCTACTCAGGAGGCTGAGGCAGGAGAATGGCATAAACCCGGGAGGCGGAGCTTGCCGTGAGCTGAGATCCGGCCACTGCACTCCAGGCCGGGCGACAGAGCAAGACTCCGTCTCAAAAAAAAAAAAAAAAAAAAAAATACAAAAATTGGCCGGGCGCGGGGGCTCACACCTGTAATCCCAGCACTTTGGGAGGCTGAGACGGGCGGATCACGAGGTTAGGAGATCGAGACCATCCTGGCTAACATGGTGAAACCTTGTCTCTACTAAAAATACAAAAAATTAGCTGGGCGTGGTGGTGGGCGCCTGAGTCCCAGCTACACAGGAGGCTGAGGCAGGAGAATGGCGTGAACCCGGGAGGCAGAGCTTGCAGTGAGTCGAGATCGCGCCACTGCACTCCAGCCTGGGCGACAGAGCAAGACTCTG
>NC_045449.1:47437976-47442348 GCF_002776525.5 Piliocolobus tephrosceles | reverse complement strand
AAAAAAAAAAAAATTAGCCGGGTGTGGTGGCAGGCACCTATAATCCCAGCTATTCGGGAAGCTGAAGCAGGAGAATCGCTTAAACCCAGGAGGCGGAGGTTGCAGCGAGCCAAGTTCGCACTATTGCACTCCAGTCTGGGCAACAAGAGCGAGACTCCATCTCAAAAAATTAAAAAATTAAAAAAAAAAAAATTAGCCCAGCGTGGTGGCACGCACCTGTAGTCCCAGCTACTCTGGAGGCTGAGGCATGAGAATTGCTTGAACCTGGGAGGCAGAGGTTGCAATGAACCAAGATTGTGTCACTGCACTCTAGCCTGGGCGACAGAGCAAGACTCTATTGAAAAAAAAAAAAGGAAGAAAGACACGGTCTTTTGGCCTTGTGTTGCTTTTCTTCACTTCTATAGGGACCTCTGTCTGCCCCCACCCCTCTTTCTTGGCTCACTTTCTGGTGAACACCCATCTGTTGGGTCTGTTGGGCCCACATTCACTTAGGTTCCCCAGAGCCTGGCACAAAAACCTTAGGAAACCCGTGGATGGTGAGATGCAGAAAAACAGGCAGGCCACTTGAATTCCAGCTGTCCTCTGTGGTCACAATCACAGTTTTTGGTGCCCCACATACCTGAGTTTCATCCCAGCTTTTGCCATTCCACAAACGGTATGTTCTTGAACTAGTGAGTTAATCTCTCTGTCCCTTAGTCCCCCTCAAAGAGGGATAATAATATTTACTTCATGGAATTCCTATGATGATTCAATAAGAAAATCTATTACAATGACAGGCTTTTGGTAATTTGGTAGGCACTCAAGGAGTGGTAACTGGTGTGATGATGATGATGATTATTATTATTTTGAGATGGAGTCTTGCTCTGTCACCCAGGCTGGAGTGCAGTGGCATGATCTTGGCTCACTGCAACCTCTGCTTCCCAGGTTCAAACAATTCTCTTGTCTCAGCCTCCTGAGTATCTGGGATTACAGGCATGTGCCACCACACCCAACTAATTTTTTTGTATTTTTTAATAGAGACGGGGTTTCACCATATTGGCCAGGCTGGTCTCGAACTCCTGACCTTGTAATCCACCAGCCTTGGCCTCCCAAAGTGCTGGGATTGCAGGCGTGAGCCACTGTGCCCAGCCTGATGTGCTTATTTTTTTTTTTTTTTTTTTGAGACGGAGTCTGGCTCTGTCACCCGAGCTGGAGTGCAGTGGCCGGATCTCAGCTCACTGCAAGCTCCGCCTCCCGGGTTTACGCCATTCTCCTGCCTCAGCCTCCGGAGTAGCTGGGACTACAGGCGCCTGCCACCACGCCTGGCTAGTTTTTTGTATTTTTTAGTAGAGACGGAGTTTCACCGTGTCAGGTCTCGATCTCCTGACCTCGTGATCCGCCCGACTCGGCCTCCCAAAGTGCTGGGATTACAGGCTTGAGCCACTGCGCCCGGCCGATGTGCTTATTATTAAGTCTGATTTCTCTGAAGCTACCATCGACAGGGAAGAGTTGCTCTTCTGAACTTCTTGCTCTACTGGGAGTCCCTTAACGAATCATTCTTTCCTTCTTGAAACCCTCTCTTCTGTTGGCTTTACCTGCCACCATCTTCTGGAATCCTCCCACCCTGCTGGCCATTCTTTCTTAGTCTCCTTTGCTAGTTCCTTCTCCTTTGTCCTACCTCTAAATTTTGGAGGGCCCCCCGGGTTTGGACCCAGGATCACTCATCTTTTCTCTCTGGGTGTCTGTGACTTTAAACACTGGGGATTCCTGATTATTTCTGCAGCCCAGAGACTCAGAACTAACAGCTACTTGATATCTCCACTCAGATGTCTAAAAGTCACCTCAAGCCAGGCTTAGGGGCTCACACTTGGAATCCCAGCACTTTGGGAGGCCAGGAGTTCGAGTCCACCTTGGGTAACACAGCAGGATCCCATCTGTTTGAAAAACAAACAAGCAAAAAAATGTGGCCGGGCGCGGTGGCTCAAGCCTGTAATCCCAGCACTTTGGGAGGCCGAGACGGGCGGATCACGAGGTCAGGAGATAGAGACCATCCTGGCTAACATGGTGAAACCCTGTCTCTACTAAAAATAACAAAAACAGCTGGGCGAGATGGCAGGCGCCTGTAGTCCGAGCTACTCCGGAGGCTGAGGCAGGAGAATGGCGTAAACCCGGGAGGCGGAGCATGCAGTGAGCTGAGATCTGGCCACTGCACTCCAGCCTGGACAACAGAGCGAGACTCCGTGTCAAAAAAAAAAAAAAAAAAATGTTTTGGTTGGGCATGGTGGTGGCTCACGCCTGTGATCCCAGCACTTTGGGAGACCAGGAGTTAGTTCAAGGCCAGGCTGGGTAACATCGCGGGACCCCTATCTCTAAAAAAAAATTTTTTAAGGGCACTTCAAAATCAACAATGACTCAAACAGTATTGTGATTACTTTTCTAACCCTTTCCTTCTTCCAGACTTCTCTGCTGTCATCTACCCAGTTGCTCAAGTACAGGAATCCAGGATAGATAGCCCTCAGCCCCTGTATTAGCTATTTATATGGGGGTAACATATTGCCCCCAAAACTGAGTGGCTTAAAATAATAAACATTTATGGCCAGGTGCCGAGGCTCATGCCCGTAATCCCAACACTTTGGGAGGCTAAGGTAGGAGGCTCGATTGAGGCCAGGAGTTAGAGACCAGCCTGGACAAAATTGAGACCTCAATTCTACAAAAAATTAAGAATCAGCCGAGCACGGTGGTATGCACCTGTAATCCTAGCTACTTGAAAGACTGAGGCAGGAGAATGACTTGAGCTTGGGAGGTGGAGGGTGCAATGAGCTGAGATCGTGCCACTGCCCTCCAGCCTGGGTGACAGTGAGATCCTGTCAAAAAAAAAAAAAAAAACCCACAAAATAATAAACATTTATTATCTCAGATGAAAAATTATTTCACTGGGTCAGGCTTCAGAGTGACTTAGCTGGGCTAGGGTCTCTCATGAAGTTTCAGTCAAGATGTCCTCTGTGGTGCAGTTATTTAATGGCCTGCCTGGGCTGGAGAATCTGTTTCCAAGGGGATTCTTCCATGTCTGCTAAGTTAGTGCTGATGGTTGACAGGAAACATCAAGTCCTTGCCATGTGGACGTCTCCACAGAGCTACTTGAGGGTTTCCATAGCATGGTAGCTGGCTTCCCCCAGAATGGGTGACCTCAGAAGAAACAGAGCATTGTGGAGCTTCAATGTCTTTTCTGACCTTATCTCAAAAGTTATACAGCATGACTTCTGCTGCATTATTTTACTATTTATTATTTAATATTTATTTAATATTATTTAATATTTATTATTACATATATGTAATAAATATATAATAAAAATAGATAATATATATATAAATAAAAAAGAGCTCAAGTGATCAGCCTGCCTCGGCCTCCCAAAGTGCTGAGATTACAAGCGTGAGCCACTATACCTGGCTATTTTTCTTTTGTCTTTTTTTTTTTTTTGAGACGGAGTCTCGCTGTGTCCCCCAGGCTGGAGTACAGTGGTGCGATCTCGGCTCACTGAGAGCTTTGCCTCCCGGGTTCACGCCATTCTCCTGCCTCAGCCTCCTGAGTAGCTGGGACTACAGGCACCCACTACTGCGCCTGGCTAATTTTTTGTATTTTTACTAGAGATGGGGTTTCACCGTGGTCTCGATCTCCTGATCTTGTGATCCGCCCACTTCGGCCTCCCAAAGTGCTGGGATTACAGGCGTGAGCCACCGCGCCCGGCCTATACCTGGCTATTTTTTTTTTTTTTTGAGACGGAGTCTTGCTCTGTCGCCCAGGCTGGAGTGCAGTGGCGGGATCTCAGCTCACTGCAACCTCCGCCTCCCGGGTCCACGCCATTCTCCTGCCTCAGCGTCTCGAGTAGCTGGGACCACAGGCGCCCGCCACCTCGCCCGGCTAGTTTTTTGTATTTTTAGAAGAGACGGGGTTTCATCGTGTTAGCCAGGATGGTCTCGATCTCCTGACCTTGTGATCTGCCCGTCTCGGCCTCCCAAAGTGCTGGGATTACAGGCTTGAGCCACCACGCCCGGCCCATACCTGGCTATTTTTAAAAGTATTTTTTAATTTTAAATTTATCTTATTATTACCATTTTTTATACAGAGGCAGGGTCTCACTATGTTACCCAGGCTGGTCTGGGTATGCACTAAAGTGATCCTCCTGCCTTGGCCTGCCAAAGTGCTGGGATTACAGGCATGAGCTACTGCACCTGGCATTCTATTATTCTATTCTATTCTATTCTAATATAATCTATTCTATTCTTTTCATTAGAAATGAGTCCTTAAGTCCAGCCCACATTTAAGGAGAGGAGAACTAAGTTTCCTTCCTTCCTTCCTTCCTTCCTTCCTTCCTTCCTTCCTTCCTTCCTTCCT
>NC_045449.1:47430168-47437966 GCF_002776525.5 Piliocolobus tephrosceles | reverse complement strand
CCTTCCTTCCTTCCTTCCTTCCTTCCTTCCTTCCTTCCTTCCTTCCTCCTTCCCTCCCTCCCTCCTTCCTTCCTTTTTCTCTTTTCTTTTTTTTTTTTTGAGATAGGATCTCACTCTGTTACCCAGGCTGGAGTGCAATGGCGCCATCTTGGTTCACTACAACCTCCGCCTCCCAGGCTCAAGCGATCCTCCTGCCTCAGCTAGAGCTTCAGAGCTGAGATTGCTCACCTGAGGAGACCCCACTGGGCAGAAATGTCCAGATGCTAACACCTGCTCCCTTCTTCCCCAATTGTGCTCAGTAAATGGTGTTGCCCAGGGAATATGCGTCCTCAGTTCAAACACAGCAGTTGATCTAGCAAGTGTTATGGCAAATTCTGTCTCGAAGAGAGGTGTGGGTGGTGCATGTCCATGGCTGCCACACTTCCAGACAGAGAAAGGAAAAAGGAAAACTAAGGAAACGGAAAAAACTCAGCAACTCAAATGCACCCCTCTCGATAATATATCCTCAAATAGTCATAAAAGAAAAATAAATTAGCTGGGTGTGGTGGCCGGCGCCTGTAGTCCCAGCTACTCTGGAGGCCAAGGCGTGAGAATCGCTTGAACCCAGGAGGTGGTGGTTGCATATCATGCCATTGCACTCAGGCCGGGGTGACAGAGCGAGACGCCAACTCAAAAACAAAAACAAAAATGGCCGGGCCTGGTGGCTCACTCCTGTAATCCCAGCACTTTGGGAGGCCAAGGTGGACAGATCACCTGAGGTCAGGAGTTTCAGACCAGCCTGGCCAACATGGAGGAAAAAACCTGTCTCTACTAACAATACAAAAATTGGCCAGGCGTAGTGGCAGGCGCCTGTAATCCCAGCTACTTGAGAGGCTGAGGCAGGAGGACCACTTGAGCCCAGCAGTTCAAGGCTGTGGTAGTTGGGACTATAGGCACATGCCACCACCACATCCAGCTAATGTTTTAAGTTTTTTATGTTTGTAGTGACAGGATCTCAAAGTGTTGTCCAGGCTGGTCTTGAACTCCTGGCCCCAGGTGACCCTTCCACCTTGGCCTCCCAAAGTGCTTGGATTACAGGAGTGAGCTACAGTACCCAGTTGGAAATTGACAATCAATTTTTTAAAAATTTCACATCCAGCCTGAGCAACATGGCGAAACCCCATCTCTACCAAAAAATACAAAAATTAGTTGGGTGTGGTGGCACAAGTGCCTATAGTCCCATATACTTGGGAGGCTAAAGTGGGCAGATTGCTTGAGCCCTAGAGGTCAGGAAGTTAAGGTTGCAGGGAGCCGAGATTGCACCACTGCACCCCAGCCTGGGCAACAGAGCATGACCCTGTCTAAAAAAAAAAAAAAAAAGGAGTCACAGAATTGTAGGACATGAATCTCCAAAATGAATGAGCTGAGCTTCTCCTTCTGTCTAAGATGGAGTAACGGGAATGCATTTATTCTCCCACCGGAAACAACTGAAAAAACCAGGCAGAGTATTCAGAACAATGGGGTTCAGATATTGGGCATCAGGCAGCACAGCCCAGTGATCCCTGACAGAAGAGAAACAAAGCTCCTACAATTGTTCAAACCTATTACCTGGAGTGAGTTTCCAGTCACAGTACAGGGTGGAGTAACTCAGGCAGAGTCTGATGGTCTACCTGAGTTGAGGAGGTGAAGTTGGGAGACAAGAGGGTAAGGTATTATTAGAAAAGAGTTCTGCACAGAGGGCTAGGGGCAGTGGCTCACACCTGCAATCTCAGCCATTGGGAGGCCGAGGCGGGTGGATCACCTGAGGTCAGGAGTTGGAGAACAACCTGGCCAACATGGTGAAACCCTGTCTACTAAAACTACAAAAAAATTAGCCGGGCGTGATGGTGGGTTCCTGTAATCCCAGCTACTCGAGAGGCTGAGGCAGGAGAGTCGTTTGAACCTGGTGGGGGCGGAGGTTGAGGTGAGCTGAGACTATGCCATTGCACTCTAGCCTGGGCAACAAGAGCGAAACACTCTGTCTTAAAAAAAGAAAAAAAAAAAAAAAGTGCCCCACCGAGAAAGAGAATCCTAAAAATTTGCGGGGATCCCACTTGAGTCTTTAGCCGAGTACTAATCAGTGCATGTGTGTGAGGAAACCGCCTGAGGCCAGGTCAAGACCACCCAGTGGAGGAGAGAGAATGATTCCCAGACTCACACAAGGCCAGGAATTGGTTATGGTCCTGCTAGCAAGAGAGACAAGACATTTTAATTAACAGGGCATCCGATAGTACTCAGAAGGGTATTGACTCATAATGGGGCAAAATTAGCCCTAGACTAAACTCTGTTCTGGTCCCGCCTAACAAAACTTAAAAATAAGCCTCAAAGGGACCAAACTATTGCAAAGTAACTTCACTTAATCCCGGAACAAAGCTCAAGAATTGTTTTTGTTTGTTTGTTTGTTTATTTGTTTTGAGACGGAGTCTTGCTCTGTTGCCCAGGCTGGAGTGCAGTGGCATGATCGCAGCTCACTGCAACCTCTGCCTCCCGGATTCACGCCATTCTCCTGCCTCAGCCTCTCAAGCAGCTGGGACTACAGGTGCCTGCCACCACGCCTGGCTAATTTTTTGAATTTTTAGTAGAGACAGGGTTTCACTGTGTTAGCCAGGATGGTCTCGAACTCCTGACCTCATGATCCACCTGCCTCAGTCTCCCAAATTGCTGGGATTACAGGCATGAGCTACCGCGCCCAGCAAGAATTGTTGTTAGAAGATAAATCTAGGCCACGCATGGTGGCTCACACCTGTAATCCTAGCACTTTGTGGGGCCGAGGCGGGCGGATCACGAGGTCAGGAGTTCGAGACCAGCCTGGCCAATATGGTGAAACCCCATCTCTACTAAAAACACAAAAAATTAGCCAGGCATGGTGGCAGGTGCCTGTAATCCCAGCTACTCAGGAGGCTGAGGCAGGAGAATCACTTGAACCCGGGAGGCAGAAGTTGCAGTGAGCTGAGACCACGCCACTGCATTCTAGCCTGGGCAACAGAGCAAGACTCTGTCTCAAAAATAAATAAATAAATAAATAGTAATCAATCAAGCTAGGCCAGACATGGTAGTTCATGCCTGTAATCCCAGCACTTCAGGGGGCTGAGGCAGGTGGATCATTTGAGCTCAGGAGTTCAAGACCAGCCTGGCAAATATGGTGAAACCCCATCTCTACTAAAAATACAACAATTAGCCAGGCGTGGTGGCACATGCCTGTAATTCCAAATACTCAGGAGGCTGAGGCAGGAGGATCACTTGAACCCAGGAGGCAGAGGTAGCAGTGAGCTGAGATCGAGTCACTGTACTCCAGCCTGGGGGACAGAGTGAAACTGTGTCTCAAAAAAAAAAGAAAGGCCGGGCGCAGTGGCTCATGCCTGTAATCCTAGCACTTTGGGAGGCCGAGGACGGCAGATCACGAGGTCAGGAGATCGGGACCATCCTGGCTAACCTCGTGAAACCCCGTCTCTACTAAAAATACAAAAAAATTAGCTGGGTGTGGTGGCAGGCACCTGTGGTCCCAGCTGCTTGGGAGGCTGAGGCAGGAGAATGGCGTGAACTCAGGAGGCGGAGCTTGCAGTGGGCCGAGATTGCACCACTGCACTCCAGCTTGGGCAACAGAGCCAGACTCCGTCTTGAAAAAAAAAAAAAAGAGCCAGGTACGGTAGCTCACACTTGTAATCCCAGCACTTTGGGAGGCTACAGTGGGCGGATCACCTGAGGTCGGGCTTCGAAACCAGCCTGGCCAACACGGTGAAACCCCGTCTCTACTAAAAATACAAAAATTAGCTGGGCATGGTGGTAGGCGCCTATAATCCCAGCTACTTGGGAGGCTGAGGCGTGAGAATCACTTGAACCCTGGAGGCGGAGTTTGTAGTGAGCCGAGATTGTGCCACTGCACTCCAGCCTGGGTGACACAGCGAGACTCCGTCTTGAAAAACAAAACAAAACCAAACAAAAAACAGCAAGATGGTAGATTTTAAATAAACAGTTTAATGATACTTAATACATTTATACAGTTGTGCAACCATCTATGTTAGATTTAAACTCAATCAAATCAATAATTACAATAGATATACATAATCTAGACAACCCAATTAAAAGGCAGATGAAAAAGCAACACCCATCTATATGCTATCTACAAGAAGCCCACTTTAAAAATAAAGACACAAGGCCAGGCACGGTGTCTTGTGCCTGAAATCCCAATAGTTTGGGAGGCTGAGGCAGGCAGATTGCTTGAGCCCAGGAGTTCGAGACCAGCCTGGGCAACATGGTGAAAACCCATCTTTACTAAAAATACAAAAAATCAGCCAAGAGTGATGGCATGTTCCGATAGTACCAGCTACTCGGGAAGCTGAGTCTTGCAATTTGAGGTTGCAGTGAGCCAAGATCATTCCACCCAACTCTAGCCTGGGTGATGGGAGTGAGACCCCGTCTCAAAAAAACAAGTAAGAAAAAAAAAAAGGCACAAATAGAATCTACAAGAATTTGCTAAAACTAATCAAAAGAATGCTGGAGGCCAGGGCACGATGGCTCAAGCCTGTAATCCCAGCACTTTGGGAGGCCAAGGCAGGTGGATCACCTGAGGTCGGGAGTTCGAGACCAGCCTGACTAACATGGAGAAACCCCATCTCTACTAAAAATACAAATCTAGCCAGGCATGGTGGCGCATGCCTGTAATCCCAGTTACTCAGGAGGCTGAGGCAGGAGAATCACTTGAACTCAGGAGGTGGAGGTTGTGGTGAGCCGAGATCAGGCCATTGAATTCCAGCCTGGGCAACAAGAGGCAAAGTCTGTCTCAAAAAATAAAAGAATGTTGGAGTGGCTATGTTAATAGAGGATAGGCTATGCCAAAATGAATTTAAAGGACTCTTATCTTGTTTAGGTATAACATGCATAAGCAAAGGACACAAATCTTATGTAATAACTTAATAAATTTTCCCAGGGCTGGGCGCGGTGGCTCAAGCCTGTAATCCCAGCACTTTGGGAGGCCAAGATGGGCGGATCACGAGGTCAGGAGATCGAGACCATCCTGGCTAACATGGTGAAACCCCGTCTCTACTAAAAATACAAAAACTAGCCGGGCGAGGTGGCGGGCGCCTGTAGTCCCAGCTACTTGAGAGGCTGAGGCAGGAGAATGGCATAAACCCGGGAGGCAGAGCTTGCAGTGAGCTGAGATCCGGCCACAGCACTCCAGCCCGGGCAACAGAGCGAGACTCCGTCTCAAAAAAAAAAAAAAAAAAAAATTTTCCCATAAGTATATGATATAACCTTTCCCAGATTCACAATGCAGAATATTTTTTTTTCTTTTTTTCGTTTTTGAGACAAGGTCTTGCTCTGTTGCCTAGGCTAGAGTGCAATGGCACAACCTTGGCTCATTGCAACCTCTGCCTCCTGGGTTCAAGCAATTTTCCTGCCTCAGCCTCCTGAGTAGCTAGGATTACAGGTGTGTGCAACCACACCCAGCTAATTTTTTGTATTTTTAGTAGAGATGGTGTCTTGCCATGTTGGCCAGGCTAGTCTTGAACTCCTGACCTCAGCTGATCCTCTCGCCTCAGCCTCCTGAAGAGTTGGGATTACAGGAGCGAGCCAATGCGCTTGACCTAATTTTTGTATTTTTAGTAGAGATGGGGTTTTGCCATGTTGGCCAGGCTTGTCTTGAACTCTTGGGCTTAATCGATCAGCCAGCCTCAGCCTTACAAAATACTGGGATTATAGGCGTGAGCCACCCCACCCAGCACAGAACATTTTCCATCTCCAGAAGGCACCCCTATCCCAAACCTGTCCCTACAGGTAACTGTTTCTGTCTTCTTTTAAAACAGGGTTTTGTTGTTATGTCTGGCTCTGTAGCCCAGGCTGGAGTGCAGTGTCATGATCTTGGCTCACTGCAATCTCAACCTCCAGGGTTCAAGTGATTCTCCTGCCTCAGTCTCCCAGGTAGCTGGAATTACAGGTGTGTGCCACTACACCTGGCCAAATTCTATATTTTTAGTAGGGACGAGATTTCACCATCTTGGCCAGGCTGGCCTTAGCCTCCCAAGTGCTGGGATTACAGGTGTGAGCCACTGCACCTGGCCCACCATAATTTTGTTTTGTTTGTTTTGCTGGTTTGTGGGTTTTCTTTTTTCTTTTTTTTTTTTTTTGCCTGTTATTGAACTGCATAGAAATGGAATTATTATATAGTACATACTCTTTTATATCTGGTTTCTTTCACTCAACAATGATGTCTGTAAGATTCATCCATATTGTTGAATGTATTATAATTATTTTGAGACAAGGTCTCATTCTGTTGCCCAAGTTGGAGTGCAGTGGTGATGGCAGCTCACTGCAGCCTCGACCTCCCAGGGTCAAGCAGTCCTCCCACCTCAGCTGCCTGAGTAGCTGGGACTAGTTAATTTATGTATTTTTTTGGGTACAGACCAGGTTGCAGTTTTGTCATGTTGCCCAGGATGCTCTCGAACTCCTGGGCTCAAGTGACTGTCCCAGCTCAGACTCCAGAGTAGCTGGAACCATAGGCATGTGCCATCACGCCCAGCTAATTTTTTTTGGTAGTGATGGCTTCACACTATATTGTCCAGGCTTGTCTCCAGCTCTTGGGCTCAAGCAAACCTCCTGCCTCAGCCTCCCAAAGTGCTGGGATTACAGGCATGAGCCACTATGCCCGGCCCATTTTCAATGTTGTATGGAATTCCGTTGTGTGACTACAACACAATTTATTTATCCATTGTACTATTGATGGACATCAGGTTTGTTCTAGTTCTTGGCTATACATGATTTTTGCTGGAAATATACGTTTATGTTTCTTTTCTTTTTTTCTTTTTTTAATTTATGTTATTTATTTATTTTTTATTTTTTATTTTTTATTTTTTATCATACTTTAAGTTCTAGGGTACACGTGCATAACGTGCAGGTTTGTTACATATGTATACCTGTGCCATGTTGGTGTGCTGCACCCATCAACTCGTCAGCACCCATCAATTCATCATTTATATCAGGTATAACTCCCCAATGCAATCCCTCCCCCCTCCCCCCTCCCCACGATAGGCCCCATTGTGTGATGTTCCCCTTCCCGAGTCCAAGTGAGTTCATTGTTCAGTTCCCACCTATGAGTGAGAACATGCGGTGTTTGGTTTTCTCTTCTTGTGATAGTTTGCTAAGAATGATGGTTTCCAGCTGCATCCATGTCCCTACAAAGGATGCAAACTCATCCTTTTTTATGGCTGCATAGTATTCCATGGTGTATATGTGCCACATTTTCTTAATCCAGTCTGTCACTGATGGACATTTGGGTTGATTCCAAGTCTTTGCTATTGTGAATAGTGCCGCAATAAACATACGTGTGCATGTGTCTTTGTAGTAGCATAATTTATAATCCTTTGGGTATATACCCAGTAGTGGGATGGCTGGGTCATATGGTACATCTAGTTCTAGATCCTTGAGGAATTGCCATACTGTTTTCCATAATGGTTGAACTAGTTTACAATCCCACCAACAGTGTAAAAGTGTTCCTATTTCTCCACATCCTCTCCAACACCTGTTGTTTCCTGATTTTTTAATGATTGCCATTCTAACTGGTGTGAGATGGTATCTCATTGTGGTTTTGATTTGCATTTCTCTGATGGCCAGTGATGATGAGCATTTTTTCATGTGTCTGTTGGCTGTATGAATGTCTTCTTTTGAGAAATGTCTGTTCATATCCTTTCCCCACTTTTTGATGGGGTTGTTTGTTTGTTTTCTTGTAAATTTGTTTGAGTTCTTTGTAGATTCTGGATATTAGCCCTTTGTCAGATGAGTAGAT
>NC_045449.1:47407978-47430068 GCF_002776525.5 Piliocolobus tephrosceles | reverse complement strand
ATGAATGTCCTCTTTTGAGAAATGTCTGTTCATATCCTTTCCCCACTTTTGGATGGGGTTGTTTGTTTTTTTCTTGTATATTTGTTTGAGTTCTTTGTAGATTCTGGAAATTAGCCCTTTGTCAGATGAGTAGATTGCAAAAATTTTCTCCCATTCTGTAGGTTGCCTGTTCACTCTGATGGTAGTTTCTTTTGCTGTGCAGAAGCTCTTTAGTTTAATTAGATCCCATTTGTCAATTTTGGCTTTTGCTGCCGTTGCTTTTGGTGTTTTAGACATGAAGTCCTTGCCCATGCCTATGTCCTGAATGGTACTACCTAGATTTTCTTCTAGGGTTTTTATGGTATTAGGTCTAACATTTAAGTCTCTAATCCATCTTGAATTAATCTTCGTATAAGGAGTAAGGAAAGGATCCAGTTTCAGCTTTCTACTTATGGCTAGCCAATTTTCCCAGCACCATTTATTAAATAGGGAATCCTTTCCCCATTTCTTGTTTTTGTCAGGTTTGTCAAAGATCAGATGGTTGTAGATGTGTGGCATTATTTCTGAAGGCTCCGTTCTGTTCCATTGGTCTATATCTCTGTTTTGGTACCAGTACCATGCTGTTTTGGTTACTGTAGCCTTGTAGTATAGTTTGAAGTCAGGTAGCGTGACGCCTCCGGCTTTGTCCTTTTGACTTAGGATTGTCTTGGCAATGCGGGCTCTTTTTTGGTTCCATGCGCGCGGCCGGGCGCTTGGCGCCAGAAGCGAGAGCCCCTCGGGGCTCGCCCCCCACCCCCGCCTCACCGGGTCAGTGAAAAAACGATCAGAGTAGTGGTATTTCACCTGCGGCCTGCAAGGCCGGCGGACCCCGCCCCGCCCCCTCTCCGGGACGGGGGCGGCGCCGGGGGCCTCCCACTTATTCTACAGCTCTCATGTCTCTTCACCGTGCCAGACTAGAGTCAAGCTCAACAGGGTCTTCTTTCCCCGCTGATTCCGCCAAGCCTGTTCCCTTGGCTGTGGTTTCGCTGGATAGTAGGTAGGGACAGTGGGAATCTCGTTCATCCATTCATGCGCGTCACTAATTAGACGAGGAGGCATTCGGCTACCTTAAGAGAGTCATAGTTACTCCCGCCATTTACCCGCGCTTCATTGAATTTCTTCACTTTGACATTCAGAGCACTGGGCAGAAATCACATCGCGTCAACACCCGCCGCGGGCCTTCGCGACGTTTATGTTTCTTGTGTACTTACCTTAGAGTTGTTAGATAATAAGGTAAGCTTATATTTATCTTTCACAGAAGTTGTCAAAGAGTTTTCCAGAAGAATGACACCAATTTACACTCCCATCATAAATTTTCAGTTTTTCACATTTTAGCCATACTTGTCTATGTGCAGAATAGGTGTCTCATTGCGGCTGCAATTTGCATTTTCCTGATACCTGGTGATTTGAGTACTTATGTATTTGTTGGATATTTGGATATCTCTTTTGTGAAATGTGTTCAACTGTTTTGCCTATTTTTAAAAAATTAGATTGTTTTACTTTTTAAAATTAGTTAATAGGAGTTGTTTATGTATTCTGTGGTTTGATTTTTCATCTTTATGGTATCTTTTGATGAACAAAGGTTGTTTATTTTAATGAAGTCAAATATATCAACCTTTTACTTATGGCTAATGCTTATTGTGTCCTGATCAAGAAATCTTTGCCTACCCCAAGGCCATGAAAATATCCTTCCATAATTTTTCTAGAAGGTTTATTGTTTTTATCTCTTGCACTGAAGTCTATTATACATCTCAAATTAATCTGAGTGTAAGCTTGAAATGGGAGAGCCAAGACTCATTTTTTTTCTCTGTGGATATCCAATTGCTCTAACACTATTTATTGGAAAGATCATTTCCCCACTGAATTGCAGATGGGTCTTTGCTGTAAATTAGGTGATGATGTATCTGTAGGTCTGTTTCTGTACTCTATTCTGTACCAGTGGTAGTCTATTTGCCCATTCTTGTGCAAACTACTTATTTTTATTTTTATATTGAGATGGAGTCCACTCTGTCATCCAGGTTGGAGTACAGTGGGTCTCCAATCTTGGCTCACTGCAACTTCCATCTCCCGGGTTCAAGCAATTCTCCTGCCTCAGTCTCTCAAGTAGCTGGGATTACAGTGCGCGCCACCATGCCCAGCTAATTTTTGTATTTTTAGTAGAAACGGGGTTTTGCCATGTTGGCAGGCTGGTCTCAAACTCCTGACCTTAGGTGATCCTCCCGCCTCAGCCTTCCAAAGTGCTAGGATTAGAGGCATGAGCCACCATGCCTGGCCACTAACTACTTATTATTTCTAACAGTTTATCCACAGATTCTACTGGATTTTCTATATACAAAATCATGTTATCTAAATAATTATAGTTTAGCTTTTTCCTTTCCAGTCTTCATATCCTTTTCTTACCTAATTGCACTGATTAAAACCAATAAGATGCTGAGGCCGGGCGCGGTGGCTCACGTCTGTAATCGACAGCACTTTGGGAGGCCGAAGCGGATGGATCACGAGGTCAGGAGATTCAGACCATCCCGGCTAACATGGTGAAACCTCATCTCTACTAAATATGAAAAAAAAGTAGCCGGGCCTGGTGGTGGATGTCTGTAGTCCCAGTTACTCGGGAGGCTGAGGCAGAGCTTGCAGTGAGCCGAGATCACGCCACTGCAATCCAGCCTGGGCTACTGAGCAAGACTCCTTCTCAGAAAACAACAACAACAACAAAAAAACAAAAACCAATATGATATTGAATAAAAGTGGTGAAAGTGGACTTTCTTGTCTTATTCCCAAACTCAGAGAACATTTACTATTTTATTATTAAGTATGCTGCTAACTATAATTTTTCTTAAACAAACAATTGTTTTATATATATAGATATGTATAATTGATATATAATTGATGTGCTACTTATACACATTCAATTTTTTTATTGATGTCTAATTTATAAACAATAAAATGCACAGATTTTCCAGTAAATGGCTTTTACGAACCCACTACCTCAATTAACATATCAAACATTTTCATCACCCCAATAAGTTCCCTCATGCCTCTTTCCAGGAAATCTCCAGGGGCAACCACTCTTCTTATTTCTATTCCATAGATTAAATGTTCCCTATTCTAGAACTTCATATAAATGAAATTATTCAATATGTACTCTTTTGTGTCTGGCTTTTTAAAAAAACTAATCATAAGACTTTCACAATTTATCATGTTCTTGCATGCATCTGTAGTTAGTTCCTTTTTTATTGGTGAGTGGTTTCCCATGATACGAATGTATTACAACTTATTTATTCAATCACATGTTGATGGACATTTGTGTTGTTTCCAGTTTGAGCTTATTATGAATATAAATGCTATAAACATTCTTGTCCCGGTGTGGTGGCTCACATCTGTAATCCCAACACTTTGGGAGGCCAAGGAGGGCAGATCACCTGAGGTAAGGAGTTCGAGACCAGCCTGGCCAGCATGGTGAAACCCATCTCTACTAAAAATACAAAAATTAGCTGGGTGGGATGGTGGGCGCTGGTAATCCCAGCTACTTGGGAGGCTGAGGTGAGAAAATGGATTGAACCTAGGAGGCAGAGGTTGCAGTGAGCTGAGATCATGCCACTGCACTCCAGCCTGGGCGACAGAGCGAGACTTTGTCTCAAAAAACAACAACAACAACAACAACAAAACCCAAAAACATTCTTGTACAAGTCTTTATGTGGATATGTGTTTTCATTTCTTTTGGGTGAAACCTAAGAGTGGAATTGCTGAGTCATAGGGTAGGTGCATCTTTATTGTCAAACTGTTTTTCAAAGTGGTTGTACTATTTTATAATACATCTCAGAGAGTTCTGGTTGTCCACATCTTCTCAACATGTAGTAGCATTTTCAGACTTTAATTTTAACCATTCTGATGAGCATGTTGTTGTTTTAGTTATTATTATTATTATTATTACTATTATTTGAGACGGAATCTCGCTCTGTCGCCCGGGCTGGAGTGCAGCGGCGTGATCTCAGCTCACTGCAATGTCCGCCTCCCAGGTTCGAGCAATTCTGGTGGCCTCAGCCTCCCGAGTAGCTGGGATTACAGGCACGTGCCACCATGCCCAGCTAATTTTTGTATTTTTAGTAACAGACAGGGTTTCACCATGTTGGTCAGGCTGGTCTCGAACTCCTGACCTCGTGATCTGCCCACCTCAGCCTCCCAAAGTGCTGAGATTACAGGCATGAACCACCACGCCCGGCTAGTTATTATTATTATTTTTGAGATGGAGTCTCAGCTCACTGAAACCTCCGCCTCCCAGAATCAAGCGATTCTGTTGCCTTGGCCTCCCGAGTAGCTGGGATGACAGGTACCCACTATCACACCGGCTACTTTTTGTATTTTTAGTAGAGACTGGGTTTCACCATGTTGTCCAGGCTGGTCTTGAACTCCTGACCTCAAGTGATCTTCCTGCCTCAGCCTCCCAAAGTGCTGGGATCACAGGCGTGAGCCACTGCCCCTGGCCTCAAATATCTTCTTTTGTGAAATGGCTCTTCAAGTCTTTTTTAACTTTAACTAACTTTTTTGAGACAGGGTCTTCTTGCTTTGTCGCCAAGGCTGGAGTGCAGTGGCACAAGCATGGCTCAATGCAGCCTTCACCTCCTGGGCCCAAGAGATCCTCCCACCTTAGCTTCCTGAGTAGCTGGGACCACAGGCTCGCACCACCACACCTGACTAATTTTTGTATTTTTTGTAGAGATGGAGTTTTGCCATGTTGCCCAGACTGGTCTCGAACTCCTGGGCTCAAGCGATCCTCCCACCTCGGCTTCTCAAAGTGCTGGGATTACAAGCATGAGCCACTGCACCCTGCCAAGTCTTTTGCCTTTTAAAAAAGATTGGATTATTTGTCCATTATTGAGTTGTGGAAGTTATTCATTTCTTCTATATATAAGTCCTGTATCACATATATGCAGGTGATTATTTTCTCTCATTCGGTATCTTACCTTTTCATTTTACAAATGTATTATTTGATGAATGGAATTTTTAATTTTAAGGAAGTCCAATTGATCATTTTGTTTTCTTTTGTGGTTGGTACATTTTTATCCTAAGAAATCTTTGCCTACTCCAAGGCTGCAAAATCTTATGTTTTCTTCCAGGAGATTTATAGTTTCAGCTTTTTACATTTAGGTCCGTGATCTACCTTGAATTAATCTTTGTGAATGGTGTAAGGTGAGAGTTGAAGTCTCTCCACTTGTCGGCACTTTCATTTCCCCGCTGAAGTACCTTGACTCTTTTGTCAAAAATGAATTATTATATATGTGGGTTTGTTTATGAACACGCTTTTCCACTGATGTATTTGTCTCTCCTACACCAATACTATGTTATCTTGATTACTATAGCTTTGTAGTGAGTCTTAAAATCCAATAGTGTAAGTTTTTCAAGTTTGTTCTTTTTCAAAATTGTTTTGTCTATTCTAGGTCTTCCGTATTTCCATATAAATGATGGAATCAGCTTGTCCATTTCTATTTTAAAAACCTGCTGAGATTTTTATTGTGATGGCATTGAATCTATAGATCAACATGGAGTGACATGACATCTTAACAATATCGAGTCTATTCTATGAACATGATGCATCCCTCTATGTGTTTAAGTTGTCTGTTATTTCTTCAAGCAACGTTTTTGTATTTTTATAATAGAGGTCTTGCATATATTTTATAAAACTATTAGTGTTTTATGTTTTTTGATATTATTGCCAATGGTGTTTCTAAACTTTGATTTTTCAATTATTTGTTGCTGATAGAAATGCAATTGACTTTTTGGTATGTTGCAGATTCTTCAGGATTTTCTCCGTATATAACCTTGTTGTACAAATACAGACTTATTTTTCAGACTTTTTTTTTTTTTTTTTTTTTTGAGACGGGGTCTCGCTCTGCCCCCAGGCTAGAGTGCAGTGGCGCGATCTCGGCTCACTGCAAGCTCCGCCTCCCGGGTTCACGCCATTCTCCTGCCTCAACCTCCCGAGTAGCTGGGACTACAGGCGCCCGCCGCTACGCCTGGCTAATTTTTTTGTATTTTTAGTAGAGATGGGGTTTCACTGTGTAAGCCAGGATGGTCTCCATCTCCTGACCTCGTGATCCGCCCACCTCGGCCTCCCAAAGTGCTGGGATTACAGGCGTGAGCCACCGCGCCCGGCCATTTTTCAGACTTTATGCTTGTAAGTTGTTTTATTTCTTTATTGAGCTAGCTAGGATAATGTTGAACAAAAGCAATTAGAATACACATCCTTATTTATTTGTTTCTAGTGTTAGCAGCAAAGCTCTCAATATTGTACCATTAAATACGATGTCAATTGTGGGGTTTTTTTTTTTTTTTTTTTTTTTTTGAGACACCATCCATCAAGTAGAGGAAAGTGTTTTTTATTCTAGTTTTCAAAAATCATGAATAATGACTAAATTTTGCCAAATGCTTTTTCTGCATCTATTGAAGTAGTTGTTTAGATTTTTTACTTTATTTTGTTAATGTGATTAGTTACATTTTTTGGTATATTAAATTTACTTTGCCTTACTGGACAAAACTGCATTTGATCATTATTATGAGTTATCTTTTTAAAAAATGTATACTGGCTGGGCACAGTGGCTCACACCTGTAATCCCAGCACTTTGAGAGGCCAAGGTGGGTGGATCACTTGAGCTCAGGAGTTGGAGACCACCCTGGACAACATAGTGAGACCTTGTCTCTGCAAAAAATATAAAAATTAGCCAAGGCTGGAGGATTGCTTGAGCCCAGGAGTTTGAGACCATTCTGGGCAACATAGAGAGACACTGTCTCTCTAAAAAATAAAAAAATTGGCCAGGTGTGGTGACATACTTGTATAGTCCCAGCTACTAGGGAAGCTGAAGTGGAAGGATTACCTGAGCCCAGGAGGTCAAGGTGGCAGTGAGGGGCGATCGCACCACTGCACTCCAGCCTGAGTAATAGAGTGAGACCTTGCCTCCAAAATAATAGTAACAATTAAAAAAACTTCAAAATATAAAAGTTAAAAATAAATGTATTGCTGAATTTGGTTTGAGATATAGATATGTGTGTGTATATATACACACACACACACAGATATTTATTTATTTATTTATTTTTTGGATGGAGTTTTGCTCTTGTTGCCTAGGCTGGAGTGCAATGGTGCGATCTCGGCTCACTGCAACCTCTGCCTCCTGGGTTCAAGCGATTCTCCTGCCTCAGCCTCCCTAGTAGCTGGGATTACAGGCATGCACCAACACACCCAGCTAATTTTATATTTTTAGTAGAGATGGGGTTTCTCCATGTTGGTCAGGCTGGTCTCAAATTCCCAACTTCAGGTGATCTGTCCGCTTAGGCCTCCCAAAATGTTGGGATTACAGGCATGAGCCACTGTGCCTGGCTTTGTTTGTTGTTGCCTTTTTTTTTTTCTTTGAGACAGAGTCTTCTTGCTCTGTTGCCCAGGCTGGAGTACAATGGCGTGATCTCGGCTCACTGCAACCTCCACCTCCTGGGTTGAAGCAATTCTCCTGCCTTGGCCTCCCTAGTAGCTGAGATTACAGGTGCCCACCACCACACCCAGCTAATTTTTATATTTTAGAATAGACAGGGTTTCATCATGTTGGCCAGGCTGGTCTCAAATTCCTGACCTCAAGCAATCCATCTGCCTTGGCCTCCTAAAGTGCTGTGATTATAGGCATGAGCCACTGTGCCCAGCCTGATTTGCTATATTTTGTGTAGGGTTTTGTATATATATTTATGAGAGATCCTGGCCTGTGACTTTCCTTTCTTTGTACTATCCTTGTCAGCTTTTGGTATTACAGTTATGCAAGTCTCAGAAAATGAACCCAAGTAGCTGGGATTACAGGCCTGTACCACCATGCCCAGATAATTTTTGTATTTTTAGTAGAGACGGGGTTTCACCATGTTGGCCAGGCCGGTCTCGAACCCCTGACCTCAGGTAATCCGCCCGCCTTGGCCTCCCAAAGTGCTGGGATTACAGACGTGAGCCACCTTGCCCAGCCGGGAAGATTTTAAATTAATTCAACTTCTTTTCTTTTTGAGACAGAGTCTCATATTGTTGTTCAGGCTGGAGTGCAGTGACGTGATCTCAGCTCATTGAAACCTCCGCCTCCTGGGTTCGAGCAGTTCTCTGCCTCAGCCTCCCGTGTTGCTGGGATTACAGGCACCTGACACTACGCCTGGCTAATTTTTGTATTTTTAGTAGAGACAGGGTTTCACCATGTTGGCCAGATTAGTCTTGAACTCCTGACCTTGTGATCCACCCGCCTCGGCCTCCCAAAGTGCTGGGATTACAGGCGTGAGCCACCTTGCCCGTCCTTCAACTTCTTTAACAGATATAGGCGTATTGTGATCTCAAAAATCAGAAAATTCTTATAAATTTTTTTTCTTTTTTTTTTTTTTTGAGACAGAGTCTCACTTTGTCGCCCAGGCTGGAGTGCGGTGGCCAGATCTCAGCTCACTGCAAGCTCCGCCTCTGGGG
The DNA here is from genome assembly GCF_002776525.5 of Piliocolobus tephrosceles. Classification (NCBI taxonomy): domain Eukaryota; kingdom Metazoa; phylum Chordata; class Mammalia; order Primates; family Cercopithecidae; genus Piliocolobus; species Piliocolobus tephrosceles. The sequence continues at coordinate 47,421,577 of NC_045449.1, read as the reverse complement.
TTTACGCCATTCTTGTGCCTCAGCCTCCCGAGTAGCTGGGACTGCAGGCACCCGCCACCTTGCTAGTGTTTTGGCTAGTGTTTTGTATTTTTTAGTAAAGACAGGGTTTCACCAAGTTAGCCAGGATGGTCTCAATCTCCTGACCTCGTGATCCGCCCGTCTCGGCCTCCCAAAGTGCTGGGATTACAGGCTTGAGCCACCGCGCCCGGCCATGTTTCCCTTTTTATTTCTAATTTCTTTTCTTTCTTTTCTTCTCTTTTCTTTTCTTTTCCTTTCCTTTCCTTTCCTTTTCTTTTCTTTTCTTTTTTCTTTCCTTTCCTTTCCTTTCCTTTTCTTTTCTTTCTTTTTTGAGACAGAGTCTCTCTCTGTCACCCAGGCTGGAGTACAATGGCGCGATCTTGGCTCACTGCAAACTCCGCCTCTTGGGTTCAAGCAATTCTCCTGCCTCAGCCTTCCTAGTAGCTGAGATTACAGATGCCCACCACCACACACAGCTAGTTTTTTTGTATTTTTAATAGAGATGGGGTTTCGCCATGTTGGCCAGGCTGGTCTCCAACTCGTGACCTCAGGTAATCCACGCCTTGGCTTCCCAAAGTGCTGGGATTACAGGCGTGAGCCACCTCGCCCGGGCTTTTATTTCTAATATTTGTTATTTGTGATCTCTTTCCCTCCTTCTCTTTTTACCTTGATCTTTCCTGCTATTTATTACTTTTAGAGGTCTTTAGTAATTTTAGAGATCTTTCCAAAGAACCAGTATTTGTCTTTGTTGACTTTCTCCATTCTATGTTTGTTTCCTATTTTGTTGATTTCTTCTCTTCTCTTTAACATTTTGTTCCAGGCCAGGCGCAGTGGCTCACACCTGTAATCCTAGCACTTTGGGAGGCCGAGGCAGGTGGATCACCTGAGGTCGGGAGTTCGAGACCAGCCTGATCAACATGGAGAAACCCCGTCTCTACTAAAAATACAAAATTAGCTGGGCGTGGTGGCTCATGCCTGTAATCCCAGCTCCTTGAGATGCTGAGGCAGGAGAATCGCTTGAACCCGGGAGGCGAAGGTTGCTGTGAGCTGAGATCGTGCCATTGCTCTCCAGCCTGGGCAACAAGAACGAAACTCCGTCTAAAAACAAAACAAAACAACAACAACAAAAAACAATTTGTTCCTTCTACTTTTGGGGGAAGGGGAGTGTTAAATGCTCTCCTTGTAAAAATTTCTTTTAATGGATGCTTAAATCATTGATTTTTGTTCTTCTATGTATTTAAGTCTATACATTTCTCCTTAAGCATGTTTGGGGCAATATTCCATTATCATTCAGTTCAAAATACTTTATAACTTCCATGGTGGTTTCTTCTTTGACCCCCATGACCTATTTAGAGGCGTATTAATTTCAGAACATTTGGGGAGAATTCTCTAGTTATCTTTTAGTTATTGACTTCCAGCTCAACTTCACTGAGTCCAGAGAATATATTACACATGATTTCAGGAATTGGAAATTCGTTAACACTTGCTTTATGGTCCAGCATATGGTCAATTTTGTTAAGTGTCAAAATTGGTACTTGAGAAGCATGTGCCTTCTGTAGTTGTTGGTTTCCTCCTGGTTTTTAAAATAATATCCTATAAATGTCAGTTAGGGAAATTTGTTTAATTACATTGTTCAAATCCTCTACTGACTTTTAAAAAATCTACTTGTCTATCAGTTACTGTGAGAGCTGTGTCAAAAATCTCCAACTATGACTGGGAATTTTGGGGATTTTCCTATTTCTTCTTCAATTTTTTTTTTTTTTTTTTGAGTTAGGTGCTTGTTCTGCCACCCAGACTGGAAAGCAGTGGCATGATCATGGCTCACTACAGCTCTGAATTCCTGGGCTCCAGGTATCCTCCCATCTCAGCCTCTTGAATAGCTGGGATTACAGGTGCATGCTACCACGCCTACCTATTTTTATTTTTAGTTTTTTGTAGAGATGAGGTTCTCACTATGTTGCTTGGGCTGGTCTTGAACTCCTGATCTCAAGAGATCCTGGCACCTTGACCTCTCAAAACACTGGGATTACAGCCATGAGCCAACACGCCTGGCCTGGTCATTAATTCTGTCCATTTTTGCTTTATGTATTTTGAGGTTATATTATCAGATAAGTATTTAGAACTGTTATGTTTTCCTGTTAATTGACCCTTTTATGATCATGAAATGTCCCTTTTTGTTTTTGTTTTTCTTTTCTTTGTTGTTTGTTTTTTTAAACAGAGCCTCACTCTGTCACCCAGAATGGAGTGCAATGGCGTGATCTCGGCTCACTGCAACATCCACCTCCTGGGTTCAAGTGATTCTCGTGCCTCAATCTCCCAAGCAGCTGGGATTACAGGAATGCGCCACCATACCTGGCTAATTTTTTTGTAGTTTTAGTAGAGATGGGGTTTCACCATGTTGCCCAAGCTGGTCACAAACTCCTGAGCTCAGGCAATCCACCCACCTTGGCTTCCCAAATTGCTGGGATTACAGGCATAAGCCACCCGGCCCAGTTCCCTCTTTGTTTTTAGTAATACTTCTTGCCCTAAAGATTACTTTGTCTGATATTAATATAGCTACAACAACTTTATGTTGGTTAGTGCTTGCATTATATCTTTTTTTCATCCTTTAATTGTAGTATTTACTTATTTATTTTTTATTTTTTGTAGAGATGGGGTTTTGCCATGTTGCCCAGGTTGGTCTTCAACTCCTGAGCTCAAAGCGGTCTGCCTGACTTGGCCTCCTACAGTGCTGGGATTATGGGCATGAACCACCACACCCGGGCCTCATCCTTTAATTGTAACCCTTCTGTATCCTTATATTGACCACTTGCACCCCCAAAACTGCTGAATTTATATTGAAGATGTGGCTCTTGTAAACTGCGTATAATTGGATTATCTAATGCAATCTGACATCTTTTTTCTTTTAATTAGAGGATTTAGCCCCTTTAAATTTCATGTAAATACTAATAGAGTTGGGTTTAATTTACCATATTCTATTTGTTTATTTGTTCCTGTATTTGCAAAGGTCTCTGGTTGCATATGAAGATCTGACTGGAAGAACACACGCACAGAAGCAGGTTAAGAGATTGGAGCAGTTGTCCAGGTGAGTGAAACTGGCATCCTGTATTAGATTCATGGTGGTGAAGATAAGGAGATGTGAACAAATTAGATATTTGGGAGGTAGGAAAAATAGAACTTAGTGATTGTGACCAGGCACAGTGGCTCACACCTGTAATCCTAGCACTTTGGGAGGCCGAGGCAGGCAGATCACTTGAGGTCAGGAGTTTGAGACCAGCCTGGCCAACATGATGAAACCCACTACTCTACAAAAATACAAAAAGTTAGCCAGGTGTGGTGGCATGTGCCTGTAGTCCCAGCTACTTGGGAGGCTGAGGCAGGAGAATTGCCTGGACCCAGGAGGTGGAGGTTGCAGTGAGCTGAGATCGTGTCATTGCACTCCAGCCTGGGCAACAGAGTAAGACTCTGTCTCAAAAAGAAAAAAAAAAGCAAAACTTAGTGATTGCCTTTAGAGCAGTGGTCTCCAACCTTTTTGGCACTAGGAACTGGTTTTGTGGAAGACAGTTTTTCCACAGATGATGGGGTGGGAGCTGGTTTTACACTTGATCTTAGCCAGAAGGCTGAGAAGCGATGGGGGGTGGTTTTGGAATGGAACTGTTCCACCTCAGATCATCAGGCATCACTTAGATTCTCACAAGGAGCACGCAAACTAGATCCCTCGGGTGCGCAGTCACAATAGGCTTTCTGTTCCTATGAGAATCTAATGTCGCTGGTGATTTGACAGGGGGCGGAGCTTAGGCGGGAATGCAGGCCAGCCGCTCACCTCCTGCTGTGTGGTCCTGTTCCTAACAGGGCCACAGTCTGTGGCCCACGGGTTGGAGACTCCTGCTTTAGGGTATAGAGTGAAAGAGTAAAGAATCAAGGAACACTCTCCTATTTCTGGTTTAAGAGGTTTGGTGGATGGCATCCCTATTTGTTTTAAAAACCCAGGAGGAGAAACAGAACTAAAGTGAAAGATAATGAGATCGGTTTTGGACTAGTTGATAGCCTAGTGGAGAAAGTCCTGGTATCCATTTCAATATATAGGACTAGAATTTATATCTGAGCTGGAGATATTAATTGGGACCTGCTAAAATATGGGTGGTAATTCAGGCAATGGGAGAGTTAGGGAGTGAGGATAGAAACAGGCCTAGGACGAAAAACTGAGGAACATTTCATAGTTGGGTTGAGCCAAGGAGACTGAGAAGAGGTAGTCAGAGATGTTGAGAGAAGGAAACCAAGAAGGTACAGTATCATGGCCAGGAGCGGTGGCTCACACCTGCAGTCCCAGCACTTTGGGAGGCCGAGTCAGGTGGATCATGAGGTCAGGAGTTCGAGACTAGCCTGGCCAATATGGCGAAACCCCATCTCTACTAAAAATACAAAAATTAGCCAGGTGTGGTGGCACACGTCTATAATCCCAGCTACTCAGGAGGGTGAGACAGGAAAATCGCTTGAACCTGGGAGGTGGAGGTTGCAGTGAGGCAAGAGTACACCACTGCACTCCAGCCTGGGTGACAGAGTGAGACTCTGTCTCAAAACAAAAACTAAAAACAGAAAACAAAGTACAGTATCCTAGAAGCTGGGAAGAGAGTGTTTTGTAAAGAGGAAAATGGGTAACTGGTCTCTGCTGCTGAGAGGTCCTATTAGGTGAGGACTAAAACAGGTATGCCACAGCCAGAGGAAGAGTAGTTTGAATGGAGTTAGTGAGGTGGCACCAGGTGGAGTGGGTTATAAAGTAGGAGATGAAGAAATGAAGACAAATAGGCCAGGCCTGGTGGCTCACGCCTGTAATCCCAGCACTTTGAGAGGCCAAGGGTGTGTGGATCACCTGAGGTCAGGAGTTCGAGACCAGCCTGACCAATATGGTAAAACCCCGCCTCTACTAAAAATACAAACACTAGCTGGGCGTGGTAATCCCAGCTACTTGGGAGGCTATAATTTCAGCTACTTGGGAGGCTATAATCCCAGCTACTTGGGAGGCTGAGGCAGGAGAATCACTTGAACCCAGGAGGCGGAGGTTGCAGTGAGCTGAGATTGCACCACTGCACTCCAGCCTGGGTGACAGAGCGAAACTCTGTCTCAATTAAAAAAAAAAAACAAAAGAAATGAAGACAAATTTAGATACTGACATTGGTAAGAATCGGCTAGGTTTTGCCATGACAATAAACAACCCCCAAGTCTCAGTGGATTGAAATAGGAATCGGCAAACTTTTCCTGTAAAGGGTCAGCTAGAAAGTATTTTAGGCATTGTAGGTCACAGCTATTGTCATAGACAACAGAGACTATAATCTCTGTCGCAGCTACTCAACTCTGCCATTGTAGTACAGCACTAGGCAGAGACAACATGTAAACAAAAGGGTGCAGCTGTGTTCCCACAAATACTTGTTTACAAAACCAGGCAGCTGGTTGGACTGGCCCCAGGTTGGCAGCAGGTTGGATTTGGGCTGCAGTTGGCTGACCGCTAGGTTAAAGCAACTCTGGTGGTCATTGAAATGTGCCGCTCAGATTTCCTTCAAGGGAACCTGCCACATGGGGCAGAGTGGACTGACAGCCCCGGCTGCTGCCCAGGCGTCCTTCACTGTGTTTGCATTGAGGTCATGCTTGCCAGAGCTGGTCCTGGCCAGTACAGAGCATGGCAGGGAACAAGGGCTGGCCCATTCCTGTGGGACTTGATCTCCCGTAATGGGCAATCTTGGCTTGGAGACTCTCCCCATCGGCCTGTCTGAAAGTTTCTTAGAATTGTGGTGCAGAAACAAAAATAAAAATAGATAAATAAACGAATAAAGAGGCCAGGCGGGGAGGCTCATGCCTGTAATCCAAGTGCCTTGGGAGGCCGAGGTGGGTGGATTGCTTGAGGCCAGGAGTTTGAGACCAGCCTGGCCAACATGGCAAAACTCCATATCTACTAAAAATATAGAAATTAGCCAGGCTTGTTGGTGGGTGCCTGTAATCCCAGCTACTTGGGAGGCTGAGGCAGGAGAATTGCTTGAACCCAGGAGATAGAGGTTGCAGTGAACCGAGATCGCGCCACTGCATTCCAGCCTGGGCGACAGAGTGAGACTCTGTCTCAAAAAAAGAAAAAGAAATAATATAATGGATTTTGGAGACTCAGAAGCAGAATGGGTGGGGGCCGGGTGAGGGATAAAAAAACTATGCGTTGGGTACAATGTACACTACTCAGTTGAGGGGTCCACCAATCTCGGACTTCACCACTATATAAATCATCCATGTAACCAAAAACGACTTGCACCCCCAAAACTACTGAATTTTTTTAAAAAAGCATTGACCTGGAAGTAACACATATCACTTCTGTCCGACTTTCATTGAACAAACCAAGTAGCGTGGCCATTCCTAACTTGAAGGGAAATTGCATCCTGCTTTACGCCCAGAAGGCAGAGACACAGAAGACTGAAGAACTGTCCTAATGACAATTGCAATCACTACTTTTTTTTTTTTTTTTTTTTTTTTTTTTTTTTTTTTTTTTTTTTTGGAGAAGGAGTCTTCTTGCTCTTTCGCCCAGGCTAGAGCGCAGTGGCGCGATCTCGGCTCACTGCAACCTCCGCCTCCTGGGTTAAAGCGCTTCTCCTGCCTCAGCCTCCTGAATAGCTGGGATTACAGGCACCCACCACCGCACCCGGCTAATTTTTGTATTTTTAGTAGAGATGAGGTTTCACCATCTGGGCCAGGCTGGTTTCGAACTCCTGACCTCATGATACACCTGCCTTGGCCTCCCAAAGTGCTGGGATTACAGGCGTGAGCCACCGGTCCCGGCCCCAGCAATCACTCTTTTAAACAGTTTAAGGAAGAAGAAGGGGAGATGTTGGAAGAGCAGGAAGGGAGTTAATCACTGAAGCATAGCCAGGATTGTCAAGCCACGTTCAGGTTCCATATAACATTGAGGACCACCATTTTCTTTGGTACCAGTCTTCTCAGCTATGTGCTTTTCTCTAGTGATGCTCAGCTGCCTGGATGCAGGCACGGTAAAAGCCAAGAGTTGGATTCATCAATTTTTAACATATTATTTTATTTTATTTTATTTATTTTTGAGTTGGAGTCTCACTCTGCCACCCAGGTTGGAGTGCACTGGTGTGATCTTGGCTCACTGCAACCTGCACCTCCTGACTCCAAGTGATTCACCTGCCTCAGCCTCCCAAGTAGCTGGACTACAGGTATAAGCCAGCAAGCCCAGCTAATTTTTTTGTATTTTTAGTAGAGATGGGGTTTTGCCATGTTGGCCAGGCTGGTCTCGAACTCCTGACCTCAAGTGATCCACTCACCTCAGTCTCCCAAATTGTTGGGATTACAGGTGTGAGCCACTGCACCCCGCCTAGATAACATTTTAAAAATACATTGATGCCCCCTCCCATCATGAAAGCAAGGATTTTGTCTGTTTTGTTTAATGCTATGGCCTTAACCTAGAACAGTGATTGGTCAAGACAGGTCCTATTTAAATATTTGTTGAATGAATGATTCAATGCTCTTTAGAAAAATTCAGGCTGGGCGTGGTGGCTCATGCCTGTAATCCAAGTACTTTGGGAGGCTGAGGTGGGAGGATCACTTGAGGCACAGAGTTCAAGACAAACCTGGACAACACAGCAAGATCCCATCTCTACAAAAAAAGAAAAGGAAAATTCAAATCATAAAGATGTGTATAGGTTTAAAAATGGATTCCTTTGGGGCTGGGTGCAGTGACCCACGCCTGTAATCCCAGCATTTTGGGAGGCTGAGGCGGGCAAATCACTTGAGGTCAGGAGTTTGAGACCAGCCTGTGTAACATGACGAAACCCCATCTCTACTAAAAATAAAAAAATTAGCCAGGTGTGGTGGCTCATACCTGTAATCCCAGCTACACGGGAGACTGAGGCATGAGTATCGTTTGAATCTGGGAGGAGGAGGTTGCAGTGAGCTGAGATTGCACCACTGCACTGCAGCCTAGGTGACAGAGACTCTGTCTCAAAAAAAAAAAAAAAAAAAAGCAACAAAACAAAATAAAAAAAACACACACAATGGTGGATTCCTTTGGTTCCCATTGCCACTCCCTTAGGGATGACTACTGCTAATAGTGTGTGTGTGCGCGCGCGTGTGTGTGTGTGTGTGAGGCTGTGGGGTGTGTGTGTCTGTCTGTATTTCTAGACCTTTTTATATGCATAGACATACGGCAGTTCCACCTGATCCACAGTTTCACTTTCTACAGTTTTAGTTACCCAAGGTCAGTCGAAGTCTGAGAACAGGTGGAATACAGTAAGTATATTGTTACAATTGTGCTATTTTATTAATTGTTGTAAATCTCTTCTTGTGCCTAATTTTATTTTTATTTTTATTTTTTTTGAGACAGAGTCTTGTTCTGTCACCCAGGGTGGAGTGCAGTGGCACAATCTCAGCTCACTGCAGCTTCTGCCTCCTGGGTTCAAGTGATTCTCCTGCCTCAGCCTCCCGAGAAGGTGGGACTACAGGCATGTGCCACCATGCCCGGCTAATTTTTGTATTTTTAGTAGAGACGGAGTTTCACCATCTTGGCCAGGCTGGTCTTGAACTCCTGACCTCAGGTGATCCACCAGTCTTGGCCTCCTAAAGTGTGGGATTATAGGTGTGAGCCACTGTGGTTGGTCTCTTGTGCGTAATTTTAAAATTAAACTTTGTCATAGGTTTGTATGTACAGGAAAAAACATAGTACATATATGATTTGGTACTATCTACAGTTTCAGGTATCCACTGGGGGTCTTGGTCTATTTTAAAATTAAAAACAAAGGCCGGGTGCGGTGGCTTACACCTGTAATCCCAGCACTTTGGGAGGCCGAGGCGAGTGGATCATGAGGTCAGGAGTTTGAGACTAGCCTGGCCAATATGGTGAAACCCTGTCTCTACTAAAAATACAAAAATTAGCCGGGTGTGGTGGCGCATGTCTGTAATCCCAGCTACTCGGAAGGCTGAGGCAGGAGAATTGCTTGAACCCGGAAGGTGGAGGTTGCAGTGAGCCGAGATTGCGCCACTGCACTCAAGCTTGGGCAACCGAGCTAGACTCTGTCTCAAAAACAAACAAAAATGAAACAAAACACAAAATAAGTAGTATTTCCACATGGTTCTAAGAAACTTTTTCCCCCTCAAGTATTTTATTATTTATTTACTTATTATTTTTTAGACAGGATCTTCTCTGTTGCCCAGGCTGCAATGCAAGGGTGTGATCTCGGCTCACCGCATCCTCGACCTCCTGGGCTCAAGTGATCCTCCCACCTCAGCCTCCTGAGACTACAGGTACACTCCTCCATGCCAGGCTAGTTTTTGTATATTTTGTAGATATGAGATTTCACCAAGTTGCTTGGGCTGGTTTCAAACCCCTGGCCTCAAGCATTCCTCCTGCCTCGGCCTCCCAAAGTGCTGGGATTACAGGCACGTGCCAATTTTTGTATTTTTGTATTTTTAGTAGAGTCGGGAGTTTCACCATGTTTGCCAGGCTGGTTTTGAACTCGTGACCTCAAATGATCCGCCTACCTTGGCCTCCCAAAGTGCTGGGATTACAGATGTGAGCCACTGTGCCTGGTCATGGAGGGTGTTTTATTGGCTCATATCACTCAATTCCTAGGGACAACTGACTTCCAGTATAGCTGGGTCCAGATGCCCAAATTTCGCCTTCATAATCTCTCACCAGCACTTGGATTTCCTTTGTTTTGGCTTCACTCTCAGATCAACTCTTGCATGGAAAGTCAAGACGGCCACACGCCACCTGCTCTTCTTCTCTGGGAGATTGGCTCTCACTTAGATCACATGCCCTGCCCCAAACCAATCAGTTTGCTTGAGGTGGGGAATGGATACACTGATTGGTCAAGTCTAAGTCACAGAACTCACCCCTGCAACTGGGAGGCAGAGCCAGCCCCAGCAAACCGCTTGCCAGACAGTAGGAGAGAAGTGGTTTTGCAGACAATCTGCAAAAGGGAAGGGCAGTTGCCGGAATTCTGAAGGGATAATGGGTGCTGGGAAAGCTAAAACAACAGATTTTTACTAAAAAGGAGTAGCTTTCTCAAAGGGTTTGTTTAACATTTTGGTGAGTACAGATCAGTTGCCTCCCAAACTGTCGTACTATTTTGTATATTCGCCAACAACGTTTGAGAGTTCCCTTGTATCTGCGCTCATGTGAACACCAAACATTATCAATTGCATTAATTTTTTACCAACTTAATGGACAAAAATATATCTCTACCAGGTGCAGTGGCTCATGCCTGTAATTCCAACATTTTGGGAGGCTGAGGTGGGAAGGTTGCTTGAGTCCAGGAATACGAGGCCAGCCTGGGCAATATAACCAGACCCTGTTTCTACAAAAAATAAAACTACAAAAAATTAGCTAGGCTTGGTGGTGTGCACTTGTAGTTCTAACTACTTGAAAGGTTGAGTACAGGAGATTAAGGCTGCCGTGAGCTATGATCACACCACTGCACTTCAGCCTGGACAACACACTGAGACTCTGTCTCAAAAAAAACAAAAAACATAAATTGTCTTGTCGTTACCTTTGCCCTTTGTCCTGTTGGATTTTCTGACCTTTTCTTACTGATCTGCAGGATCCTTTTGTATATTAGGGATAATAATTAGCAGGTAACTCTATCTGTGCTTTAAATACTGCAAAACTCCCACTTTAGCAGTCACTTTTTTTTTTGTTTTTGAGATGGAGTTTCACTTTTGTTGCCCAAGCTGGAGTGCAGTGGCACGATCTTGGCTCGCTGCAACCTCCGACTCCTGGGTTCAAGTGATTCTCCTGTCTCAGCCTCCTGAGTAGCTGGGATTACAGGCATGTTCCACCACGCTGGGCTAATTTTTATATTTTTAGTAGAGACGGGGTTTTACCATGTTGGCCAGGCTGGTCTGGAATTCCTAACCTCAGGTGATCTGCCGGCCTCAGCCTCCCAGAGTGCTGGGATTACAGGCGTAAGCCACTGCCCCCCGCCTAGCATTCACTTTTTTTACTTTATGGTGTCTTTTACTGTAATCAAATCTTTCGATATTTTTCATTATAGTTTATGAATTTCATGTCTTATGAAAGTCCTTCTTATCCCCAAATTACAAAAAATGCTCTCCTTCTTCTGGCACTGTCTGATTAAAACAAAACAAAACAAAACAAAAAACCCAAAAAACAAAAAAACCAAACCCTCCTGTATTTCTTCCTGGTGCTTTTGTAGTTTAGTTCTTTATATACTTAGTTAATCCATCTGGAATTCATTTTTATGTATAGATCTGACTTAAGTATTTATTTTTCATAGATGGATAGCCACTTGTTCCAGCATGGTTTCTTTTCCTTGCTAGTTTGAAACGCTGTTTTTATCATGTGCTAAATTTCCATGTGGTGGGAGGTGGAGATTGAGAAGTATCTTAAAAGGTAAAACTGAATGAGAGAGTGAGTGGGAGGGAAAGGAGGGATCCAGGGTGACTACTTTTCCTGGCTGACTGATTGTCTGGAACTGTGGAGTAGGAAGAGGGGCATGAATAGGAAGGTAGGTCAATTTGGGACATGTTGCTTTTGAGGGACTCATGGATATCCAGGACATATTTAATAGAAATACATTAAATACAGATGGCTCATGCCTATAATCCCAGCACTTTTGGAGGCCGAAGTGGGCAGATCACTTGAGGTCAGGAGTTCAAGACCAGCCTGGCCAACATGGTGAAACCCCATCTCTACTAAAAATACCAAAATTAGCCGGGCGTGGTGGTGGGCACCTGTAATCCCATCTTCTTGGGAGCCTGAGGCAGGAGAATCACTTGAACCCAGGAGTCAGAGGTTGCAGTGAGCAGAGATCATGCCACTGCACTCCAGCCTGAGCGACAGAATGAGACTCTATCTCGGAAAAATAAAAAATAAAAATAATAGAAATGCATGAAAAGCCTCTATACTAAAATAGTCACTACATGAAAAATGTTTTGGAAACTGTTTCTGTACGATGTGTTCTATTGTTATGTTTGCCTATTCATTTACTTGGTTATTTCATAAATATTTGTGAAATAGGAAAATAAATCCTATGCTTGCTGTAATAATAATTGTTTTATGGTACATTTGGATTAGTGGTAATGGAAGTAATTCCCACCTGGTCAATTATCCTTATTTTTAACTACTTTGTTGTTGTTGTTGTTGTCGTCGGTATCCATTTACTCTTCCAGATGAATTTTAGAATTATCTTTTCCAGTTTTGGTTAAATAATTCCATTGGAAATTTAAACTGAAGCTGCATTGAATTTATAGAGTAATCTTGGGGAAAATGAGAGCTTTTCCAGAGTGTTCTTCCATTTTGAGAAGATGGCATAGATCTCTCCATTCAGGTCTTCTTGTATGTCCTGGGTAAAGTTTATTCCTGGATATTTCATAGCTTTAGTTGCTATCACGAATTAGATAATTTTTTCTAATATTTTAAAATTGGTTTTTCTTGGTAAAAAATAAAACTATTGATTTTTGTACATTTTTCTTTTAACTGGCCATTTTACTGAACCTGCGGGTGTGACCTAAATGGCTTCAGTTGAATCTTTGACTTTTCTAACTAGATAATAATGTAATCTGCATGTAGTGATGATTTTGCTCTTTTTGTAGTATTTATATCTCATTTCTTTTCTTAGATTAACTCTTTTATTTGATTCTTTCTTCTTTTTATTTACCTTTTTATAGCTTTATTGATGAACGATTGACAATACAATAAACTACACATACTTAAAATGTACAATTTGACAAGTTTTCACATATGAACATAGCCTCAAAGCCATCAAGTCAAGATAATGAACATATTTATCACCCCGAAAGTTTCCCCATGCCCCTTTGCTCCCCCCACTCTCCACCCCCTCCCCTCATCTCTAGGCAACCATTGATCTCTTTTCCATCCCTACAGATTAGTTTGCATTTTCTTGATGCAATCATACAGTAGATACTTTTTTTTTCATTTGTCTTCCTTCACTCAGCATAATACTTTTTTATTATGTGTCCGGGCGCGGTGGCTCATGCTTGTAATCCTAGCACTTCAGGAGGCCGAGGTGTGGGGATCACTTGAGGTCAGGAGTTTGTGACCAACCTGGTCAACATGGTGAAACCCCGTCTCTACTAAAAATACAAAAATTAACTGAGCGTGGTAGTGCACGCCTGTAATCCCAGCTACTCAGGAGGCTGAGGCAGGAGAATCACTTGAACCCAGGAGGCAGAGGTTGCAGTGAACTGAAATTGCACCACTGCACTCCAGCCTGGGTGACAGAGCAAGACTCTGTCTCAAAACAAAGCAAAACAGATTAGCCGGACATGGTTGCAGGCACCTGTGGTCCCAGCTACTCGGGAGGCAGAATGGCTTGAAGACAGGAAGTGAAGGTTGCAGTGAACCAAGATCGTGTCACTGCACTCTAGTTTGGGCAACAGAGCGAGACTCTGTCTCAAAAAAACAAAACAAAACAAAACAAAACAAAACAAAACAAAACAAAACACTGCTAAACTAATTTCCAAAGTGGTAATACCATGTTACATACCCACCAGCAGTGTATGAGTTTCATTTTCTCCTCATTTTCTTTTTTTTTTTTTTTTTTTTTT
>NC_045449.1:47406931-47407878 GCF_002776525.5 Piliocolobus tephrosceles | reverse complement strand
GGCTAGTTTTTTGTATTTTTAGTAGAGACGGGGTTTCACCGTGTTAGCCAGGATGGTCTCGATCTCCTGACCTCGTGATCCGCCTGTCTCGGCCTCCCAAAGAGCTGGGATTACAGGCTTGAGCCACCGCACCCGGCCATTTTCTCCTCATTTTCAGCAGCGCTTGATACTGTGCTGTTCCAATAGCGATATCTCATTGTGAAACCATAATTTGCATTTCTCTAATGACTAGTGACGGGCATCTTTCTGTATCCATCTGCATATCTTCTTCTTTGTTGAAGTATCCAAAACCTTGTGCTTTTTTTTTTTTTTTCCTGAAACAGGGTCTTGCTCTGTTGCCCAGACTGGAGTGCAGTGGTGCAAACGTGGCTCACTGCAGCCTTGACTTCCTTGGCTCAAGGGCTCCTCCCACATCAGCCTCTCAAGTACCTGGGACTACAGGCATGAGTCACAATGAGCTAGTTTGTAAACTTTTTTTTTTTTTGAGACAGAATGTTGCTCTGTCGCCCAGGCTGGAATGCAGTGGAGTGATCTCAGCTCACTGCAACATCTGCCTCCCAGGTTCAAGCAATTCTTCTGCCTCAGCCTCCCCAGTAGCTGGGATTATAGGTGCCCGCCACCACGCCTGGCTAATTTTTGTATTTTTTTTTAAGTAGAGACAGGGTTTTACCATGTTGACCAGGCTGGTCTCGAACTCCTGACCTCAGGTGATCCACCTGTCTCAGCCTCCCAAAGTGCTAGGATTACAGGTGTGAGCCACCGTGTCCAGCTTAAACATTTTTTTTTTGTAGAGACAGGGTTTCATTATGTTGGTTAGACTCGTCTCTAACTTCTGGGCTCAATAAATCCTTCTGCCGGCCGGGCGCGGTGGCTCAAGCCTGTAATCCCAGCACTCTGGGAGGCCGAGACGGGTGGATCACGAGGTCAGGAGATCGAGACCATCCTGG
>NC_045449.1:47405061-47406831 GCF_002776525.5 Piliocolobus tephrosceles | reverse complement strand
CTGCCTTGGCCTCCCAAAATGCTGGGATTACAGGTGCGAGTTACCATGCCCAGCCCTTGTACCTATTTATTTATTTATTTATTTATTTAAAAAGGAATATCGCTCTGTCACCCAGTCTGGAGTGCAGTGGCACAATCTCGGCTCACTGCAACCTCTGCCTCCCAGGTTCAAGCGATTCTCCTGCCTCAGCCTCCAAAGTATCTGGAACTACAGGCGCACACCACCACGCCCAGCTAATTTTTGTATTTTTAGTAAAGACGGGGTGTCGCCATGTTGGCCAGGCTAGTCCTAAACTCTTGACCTCCGGTGATCCACCTGCCTCGGCCTCCCCAAGTGCTGGAATTACAGGTGTGAGCCATTGCACCTGTCTCTGTATGGCCATTTTAAATAACGGGTTGTTTTCTTATTATTGGGATTTTAGAGTTCTTTATGTATCCTGGATAAAAGTCCTTTATCCATATATGCTTGCAAATACTCTTTCCCACTCTGGCTTGTTTTTTTATTCTCTTCCTCTTTCTTTCTTTCTTTCTTTCTTTCTTTCTTTCTTTCTTTCTTTCTTTCTTTCTTTCTTTCTTCCTTCCTTCCTTCCTTCCTTCCTTCCTTCCTTTCTTTCTTTCTTTCTTTCTCTTTCTCTCTCTTTCTTTCTCTCTCTTTCTCTCTTTCTCTCTTTCTTTCTTTCTTTCTTTCGAGACCGAGTCTCTCTATTGCCCAGGCTGGAGTGCAGTGGCGTGATCTTGGTTCACTGAAACCTGTGTCTCCCTAGTTCAAGTGATTCTCCTGCCTCAGCCTCCCAAGTAGCTGGGATTACAGTCACCCACCATCATGCCCGGCTAATTTTTGTGTTTTTGTAGAGACAGCGTTTCACCATGTTGGCCAGGCTGGTCTTGAACTCCTGACCTCAGGTTATGTGCCCACCTCGGCCTCCCAAAGTGCTGGGATTACAAGCGTGACCCACCGCACCCCGTCTTTTCTTTTTTCTTTTCCTTTTTTTTTTTTTTTAAGCAAGGTTTTGTTCTCTCACCCAAGCTATGCAGTGGCATGATCATAGCTCACTGCAGTCTTGAACTTCTGGGCTCAAGTAATCCTCCTGCTTCAGCCTCCTGAGTAGCTAGGACTACAGGTGCATGCCACAACAACCAGCTGACTTACTGTCTATTTATATTTTCTTTGAGACAGGATCTCGCTCTGTTGTCCATGCTGGAGTGCAGCAGCATGATCACGGCTCACTGCAGCCTACTTCATGGCTCAAACGATCCTCTTGACTCAGCCTCCCAAGTAGCTGGGACCACAGGCGCATGCTACCATGACTGGCTAATTTTTGTATTTTTGGTAGAGACAGGGTTTCACCATGTTGCCTAGGCTGGGCTCAAACTCCTGAACTCGAGTGACCGAACTGCCTTGGCCTCCCAAAATGCTAGGATTACAGGCGTGAGTCACTGTACCAGGCGAAAAGACTGTCTTTCTTCCACTAGATTGCCTTTACATCTTTGTTGAAATTCAGTTGAACATATATACATGGATCTGTTTACAAGCCTTGATCTATTTGCCCATCTTGATGCCAATATGACACTGTCTTGATTGTGCTGTCGTTTTATAATCATCTTGAAGTAGTAGAAGTCCTCCAATTTGTCTCCTCTTTTTCCAAAATTGTTTTGACTATTCTGAATCTCTTGTGCTTGCTTGCCCTTTCTCTCTCTTTCTTTCTTTTCTTTTCTTTTTTCTTTCTTTCTTTCTTTCTTTCTTTCTTTCTTTCTTTCTTTCTTTCCTTCT
>NC_045449.1:47383042-47404961 GCF_002776525.5 Piliocolobus tephrosceles | reverse complement strand
CTCTCTCTCTCTCTCTCTCTCTCTCCCTCTCTCTCTCTCTCTCTCTTTCTTTCTTTCCTCCAACACAGTCTCACTCTGTCAACCAGGCTGGAGTGCAGTGGTGTGATATCGGCTCACTGCAACCTCCACCTCCCGGGTTCAAGTGATTCTCATGCCTCAGACTCCTGAGTACTTGGGATTACAGGCGTGTGCCACCGTTCTGGCTAAGTTTTGTATTTTTAGTAGAGAAGGGGTTTCACCATGTTGCCCAGGCTTGTCTTGAACTTCTGACCTCAGGCAATCCACCCGTCTCAGCCTCCCAAAGTGCTGGGATTACAGGCATGAGCACTGTGCTTGGTCTCAGTCCCTTGCCTTTTTATAAGAATTTTAGAATTAGCTTGTCAATTTCTAAACAAAAAATCTGCTGGAAGTTTGACTGGGATTGTGTTGCATTTATGGATCAGTTTGGGAAGAGTTGACATCTTTTTTTTTTTTTTTTTTTTTTTTTTTGTAGATGGAGTCTCGCTCTGTTGCCCAGGCTGGAGTGCAATGGGGGGATCTCAGCTCACTGCAAGCTCCACCTCCCAGGTTCACGCCATTCTCCTGCCTCAGACTCTCGAGTAGCTGGGACTACAGGTGCCTGCCACCACACCCAGCTAATTTTTTGTATTTTTAGTTGAAATGGGGTTTCACTGCGTTAGCCAGGATGGTCTTGATCTCCTGACCTTGTGATCTGCCCACCTCATTCTCCCACTGCACCCGGCCAGAGTTGACATCTTAACAGTATTAAGTCTTCTGATTCATGAGCATGGTATATTTCTCTATTCATTCAGGTCTTTAATTCCTCTAAGCAAGTTTCATAGTTTCTGGTATCAAGTCTTGTATATCCTTTGTCAGACTTATCCCTAAATAGTTCATAGTTTTTGGATGCTACTATACAGGTTTTTTTTTTTTTTATTTCAATTTCCAATAGTTCACCTTCTAGTATATAGAAATGTAATCGATTTTTATATGTTGACAGAGTCTCTCTCTGTCACCCAGGCTGGAGTGCAATGGCGCAATCTTGGCTCACTGCAACCTCTGTCTCCCGGGTTCAAGTGATTCTCCTGCCTTAGCCTCCTGACTAGCTGGGATTACAGGTGCCTGCCACCACACCCTGCTAATTTTTGTATTTTTGGTAGAAACGGGGTTTCACCATGTTGGCCAGGCTAGTCTTGAACTCCTAACCTCAGGTGATCCACCCGCTTTGGCCTCCCAAAGTGCTGAGATTACAGGCGTGAGCCACTGTGCCCAGCTTCCATCAGATTTTCTGTGTAGAAATTCATGCCATCTGTGAATAATGATCATTTTGCTGCTGCCTTTCAAATCTGATGCCTTTTTCCCTTTCTTACATTGGCTGAACTGAACTACAATGCTGACTAGGCATGATATTCAGGTCTTTAATTCCTCTAAGCAAATTTCATAGTTTCTGGTACCAAGTCTTGTATATCCTTTGTCAGACTTATCCCTAAATAGTTCATATTTTTTGGATGTTACTACACAGGGTTTCTTTTTTTTTTTTTTTTTAATTTCAATTTCCAATAGTTCACTTGCTAGTATATAGAAATGTAATCGATTTTTATATATTGGTCTTATCTCCTACAATCTCGTTAAACTTATTTATTAGTTCTAATAGCCACTTAACAAATTCCATCAGATTTTCTACATAGAAATTCATGTCATCTGTGAATAATGATCATCTTGCTGCTGCCTTTCAAATCTGATGTCTTCTTCCCTTTCTTGCACTGGTTGAACTACAATGCTGACTAGGGATGAAGGGGGTGGACATCCCTGCCTTATTCCCATGCTGAGATGCAAATCTAGGGCTCTTTGGGGAAAACTCACACTCTTAGTGGAGCCCTCTATGGTGTCATGGATTCCTTCTTCATTAGGTTGTGCTATCAGTATAATCGAATCTGTTTTAAGACCCCAGGATATATTTTTTTGTGTGCCATTTCAAAGGGATTGTCCAGGATGAAGGGGCACACATGCATGCTCAGGGTGGCCATCTCAAATCAGAAGTCCAAATGTTTGGCTTTTGTCAGAGAAGTGTAACCCCGAAAGACAGAGGGTGGGGAATCAAGATGATCTGACAAATCAGGAACTCTGGGCTGACAAGAGAAGACAGTGGGCTGGGCGCGGTGGCTCACGCCTGTAATCCCAGCACTTTGGGAGGCTGAGGTGGGTGGACCATTTGAGGTCAGGAGTTCAAGAACAGCCTGGCCAACATGGTGAAACCCTGTCTCTATTAAAAATACAAAAATTATCCAGGTGGTAGTGGTGCATGCCTATAATTCCAGCTACTTGGGAAGCTGAGGCAGGAGAATCACTTGAGCCTACGAGGTGGAGGTTGCAGTGAGCCAAGACCTCACCACTGCAGTCCAGTCTGGGTGACAGAGTGAGACCCTGCCTCATTAAAAAAAAAAAAAAAAAAAAAAGAGTGAAGGCAGAGGGGAGCTGATGGATAGGGACTGCACCTCTGGATCAGTTAATGGGGGATTGAAGAACAGTTGTATGACGAATCGTTGAATAAAGGGAGTGGACGATGCTCCAGAGAGGAAAACATGGGCACATACAGATGGTAACAGTGTCTAGATGGGAACGAGGCTGTGGGTACAGTGGAAAGTGATCAGGCATGTGAAGGTCACGGCACTGAGGGGCTGAGACTTTGAAGTTACCCAGGATATGCTAGGAATTGGAATGTCAAAAGGCTTCAACAAATGAGAGGCAGTACTGCAGGTGCAATGGACAAGGCCACTGTGGGTGGCACAGTGAGGGTGGCACAGATGGATAAAGCAGAGGCTTTTGCAAGAAAAATGACAGAATGATGTTTTGGAAGCAGCAATGGGGAACTAGGAAGAGCCTGATCCCACCTCCCAACAGTGGCCCCACTTCCTGACCCTGTGATTGGGGGTGAAGGAGACTAAGCAGCAGCTGTTCCTGGAAGGGACAATGTGAGCCACAACGGCCATGGGGAGGTGCCAGACTCTTTCTCCCCAGTCCTGGGGTCCCAGCTCCCCTGGCTCTGGTTACACTTGGGGACTGGAGTCCAGCTACGGCCTGGAAGTTGGACACACAGTCCAGGGACTCAGAGCCAAGTGTTTCCATCAGCCTGGAGGTAAAGAAGACAGGGGCTTTGAATGCTGCAGGCAAGTCACTTCACTTTTCTGAGCCTCGCTTTTATCAACTCTAAAATGGAGTTTTATACATGCAGATTGAATTAAATAGAATAATATCCTGAGTGCTTAAGAATGACCCCAAGTATGATTACTTTATGTTCCTAGAGCTAGACCTAGATTTCCTTGTCCTTCTAAGAGGAGCTCCTTGATTTTGGCCAGAAGCGCAGCCCACCCCTTGGAAGTAAGGAGCTGGAGCCCGATGCGCAGGGCAGCGTCAGGTCCTCAAAGGTGTCCCTTGAACACCTTTGAACACCAGCCCCTTACGGCCTCCGATAGGATGCTTGCATCCAGTTCAGGGCAGGACCTGGACGGGGGCTGGGCAGCTGTGAGTCTGCAACAGGACAAGGAGCACAGCTGTGGGTTCCTGGAAGGGAGGGGACAGGAGGCAAAGGGTGCATCCGTCTGCCTGACCCAGATGTGGCCGAAAACAGAGCAGGGTTGGGAAGGGCTTTGCTGGTCTCACAGGGGATGGAGCAGGACTGCTCACCATGGAGGCTGGCAGTACAGTAATCCATAGCAGCTGCACACTGGAGAGCTTCTTCCGCCTTCTTCCCAATTTCTAGATCCACACGTAGACACGCCAGAGAGACTTGCTCAAGTTCCCACAGCCAGAAGGTGGGACTTAGTGGGAGCATTTATGGGGCACTGAAGGGGTGGCTTTTCTTTTCCCCACAGGGCACGTCCCTGTGCCTCTAGCCCATTCTCTCAATCCTCATCTTAATGTCCACTTTGAGAGAACAGGAGATTGTTTCTGTTTCTGGTTGCGCCCCAACCACTGAAAGATGCTGCTGCTCCTAGTAGGTGCTCAATAAATATTTGTTGAGTGTTGAGTGCATACCAGGCACTGTGCTGAGTGGCTTGTATCTGTGCACTCTCACTAACCCTCCCAGGCCCATTTTACAGATGAAGAAACTGGGAAACACAGAGGCTGAGTGCTCTCAAACATGCCAGTTGCCCCCTCCCGACCAAATAAACTGCCAGAGATACAGGGCTGTAAGGCAGAAGGGATCTGGCTCTGAATTCTGCCTACATCACAAATTAACTTGTGTCGTCAGGCAAGTCACTTGATGCTTCTGAACCTGTTTCTTTTGTTTTGTTTTGTCTTGGAGACAGAGTCTCACTCTGTCACCCAGGCTGGACAGTGGCATGATATCAGCTCACTGCAGCGTCCATCTCCTGGGCTCAAGTGATTCTCCTGCCTCAGCCTCCCAAGTAGCTGGGATTACAGGCACCACCACACCTGGCTAATTTTTGTATTTTTAGGAGAGATGGGGTCTCACTATGTTGGCCGGACTGGTCTTGAACTCCTGGCTTCAAGTGATCTGCCCGCCTTGGCCTCCCGAAGTGCTGGGGTTACAGGTATGAGCCATTGCTGGGCCTCAGTTTCTTTATCTTAGTGTAGTTGGGGTTGTAGGGTTGCCATGGGGCCCTGAAGCCCTGGATCTGGGTAGAGAGAGTGAGAGGGGGTAAAGGTTGGGGCCCTTCTTAGGAAGGGAGTCGTGGCTCTGTTCTGGGAGGTGGTAAGAGATGAAGGGGATGTACTGGGCTCTGGAGACACATGGACCCAAATTCTTATGCCACTTACAAGCTGTGGGACCTTGGGGATGGAACCTGAACTTCCTGAGCTTCTATTTCCACATCAATAGAAAGGGGGGAAGCATATGCACCGCTTGGGCTTGTTATGAGGTTACATAAGGCCATGCTGCCAAGTGCCTATAACAGGTGGTGCTTAGTAAACAAAAGCATGTGGGTGCCCCCTGGGCCAGCCTTTCCAGGAGAATCCCCTGAAATGCATCCCTGACCTGACCTTGGTCCCCTTGAGCTAGTAAGTCTCTAACAACTCTCTCTCTCTCTTTTTTTTTTTTTTAGACAGGGTCTTGCTCTGTGGGTCAGGCTGGAGTGCAGTGGTATGATCATGGTTCACTGCAGTCTTGGCCTCCTGGGCTGAAGTGATACTCCCACCTCAGCCTCCCGAGTAGCTGGAACCACCATGCCTGGCTAATTCTTGCATTTTATTTTGTAGAGATGGGATTTTGCTATGGTGTCCATGCTGTTCTCAAATTTCTGGGCTCAAGTCATCTGCCTGCCTCGGCCTCCCAGAGTGGTGGGATCACAGACGTGAGCCACCTCGCCTGGCTGTCACTAAAACTTCCACAAGGAATTTATTTCTTACATTCGTCTCTCTCCCCAGTCAGGAGAGGTTACCCTGCTAGTGAACTGGAGAAGGATGTGAACTGGAGAAGGATGTGGTGTTCAGAAGAGACACTTACTCAACCTCTGCATCCCTGCGTCTCCCAGGGTGACTCCTCCCTGCCCATAGCTACATGTTCTTCCTGAATCATGTCACTTAAAAGCCTCCATGGGCACCTGCAGGGCCCACCCGAAGCTCCTTAGCTGGGCATCCACCATTCACAGCTCCTCCAACACTAGCCTGCCCCCTCCCAACCTCTCCTGATGCTGCTCCCTGGGCAGCCCTCTACCCCTGAGCCATACCGGCTCCTGTGCGCTGACCCCGGTGCGCTGACCCCAGCTTTCCCAACATTCTCCCTTGGCCGGGAACACCCTCCTCCTCTTTTCCACTCAGCAAAATCCTGCTTTGCTTTCAAGGCCCAACTCAGATTTCAGCCACCTCTCCTATAAAGCTTTTCCAGATCCCTTTCCCTGAGGACTGATTGCTCCTTCCTCAGTGCCCCACCCCCAGGCTGGCAGGGCACCCTGTTGCAGGGCAGCAGAATGGTGTCCGTAGGTCCCAGCTGTTCTGCTCCCGCTGCTCTGGGAAGAGGACAGACACGGCTGGTCTCCTGTCCCGCCCTATCCTGACTGCTGGATGCCTGGCCCTCCAGAGTCCCCTGTGTACGTCCCCAGCCCCCATCTGGGCTCTGAGCCCCAGAGGTAGCAGGTGTATTCCTCATCCGGCAGGAAGCCTCTGGCTCCACCCCGGTAGGCTGTGTGCGAAGCTATAGTACAGATGGGGTTGTTGAAAATATCCGTGACATATTCCAAACTGGCCTACTTTCCTATCACGAGAGTCTGAGACGGAGACAGGCGAGGACAAGTGAGATGGAAGTTTGGGACCTGTTCCCACCTCCTTCCTCCCTCAGTTCAGTTGTTAGGAGAGGGATTTGCAGCCTCTCCCAGCGGTCCCCGCCCTGTTCTGGGGCTGTGTGGCTGGGGTGTTGGCGGAGAGGGTGGCATGGGGGTGTGGGGGTGCAGAAGGCCTAGGGAAGTTGATAGAGCCACCAAGAAAGGAGGCCTGAGTCCTATCTGGGAAGCTTCTGGCCCCAAGAGGCAGGGTAGTGGGGGTCATCTCACTGGACTTAAGGACTGAGGGTCTGGGCTCAAGTCCTGGCTCACCTGTGAGGCCTCAAACAAATTTCTTAACTTCTCTGGGCTTCAGTTTTCTCATCAGGAAAACAGGTTATTCCTAATCCTGGCTTGCCTCCTTGAAGCCTTGATTATGGGGTTGCTTTGAAGACTCTAAAGCTCTGGACCCTGCCTTAATAATCTGCTTCTCGCTGGGCGCAGTGGCTCATGCCTGTAATCCCAGCACTTTGGGAGGCCGAGGCAGGTGGATCACGAGGTCAGGAGATCGAGACCATCCTGGCTAACACGTTGAAACCCCGTCTCTACTAAAAATACAAAAAAATTAGCCGGTCATGGTGGCGAGTGCCTGTAGTCCCAGCTACTCGGGAGGCCGAGGCAGGAAGATGGCGTGAACCCGGGAGGCGGAGCTTGCAGTCAACCGAGATCACACCACTGCACTCCAGTCTGGGTGACAGAGCAAGACTCCGTCTCAAAATAATCATAATCATAATCATAATCATAATTATAATCATCTGTTTCTCAGCCTCTCCCTGTCGGCGAGGCTCTGCCCTTGTATGGCAGCTTAAGTGGTCACCTGCTGTGGTCCTCTGCCTCCCAGCAGGCCTGGCTGGGCCTCCACCCTTAATCCTGGTTGAATGGTCTCTGAATAGGGAGTCACCCAGCATCCTCCCCGTGGTGCCAGGCCTTCATCATCCTTCCTGCACTGCCAGGAGGTTCACACTTAGAGCTAATTTCAGTCTCTCTTGCTGACATGAAGCCCCTAGAGTGTTCCCTGGCTTGTCTCCTCCCTCACACACACGGTGATCATTATTTTAGTTTCTCCCTTTTCAGATGAAACATGCCCTCCTTCCCTCTGTTTCTCAAGGTGGGCACAATTCTTGAGGCATTTTTAACTCTGATGAAGCCAAACTACTACTACTTCTTCTTCTCCTTCTCCTTCTCCTTCTCCTTCTCCTTCTTCCTCCTCCTCCTCCTCCTTCCTCTTCTTCTTTTGTTTTTGTGACAAGGTCTTACTCTATTGCCCGGGCTGGAGTGCAGTGGTGCATTCATCGCTCACTGCAGTGTCCACCCCCTGGGCTCAAGTGACCTTACTGTCTCAGCCCCTTGAGTAGCTGGGATTACAGGTGTGCACCACCACACCTGGCTAATTTTTTTGTTTTAATTTTTACTTTTTATAGACGGGGTTTCACTATGTTGCCCAGGCTGGTCTTAAACTTCTGGGCTCAAGAAATCCTCCAGCTTCGTCTTCCCAAAGTGCTAGAATTACAGGTGAAGCTGAGCTTCTTCCTGCTTTCAGGCCCAACTTTGGATTCTATGGAGGCCCTTCTCTGCCTCCGTTTCTCCAGCTGACGTACAAATAGAAAAATGTGGCCAAATCGAGGAAGATTGGTTGTTGTGGATCCGCTAATCAGGGCAAAACTAGAAATAATGATTCATTTGAAACACTTATGGGCCCGGCGTGGTGGCTCATGCGTGTAATCCCAGCACTTTGGGAGGCCGAGGCAGGCGGATCACCTGAGAGCAGCAGTTCGAGACCAGCCTGGCCAACATGGCGAAACCCCATCTCTACTAAAAATACAAAAATTAGCTGGGCGTGGTGGTGGGCGCCTGTAATCCCAGTTACTCAGGAGGCTGAGGCAGGAGAATCACTTGAACCTGGGAGGTGGAGGTTGCAGTGAGCCAAGATCAAGACATTGCACTCCAGCCTGGGCAACAGAGCAACACTCTGTCTCCAAAAAATAAAATTAAATTAAAAATAAGCAAAATGTATTTTTTTTTACTTTCCTTCTTTCTTTCTTTCTTTTTTTTTTTCTTTGATACAGTGTCTCACTCTGTTGCCAGGCTGGAGTGCAGTGGCGCAATCTCGGCTCAATGCAACCTCTGCCTCTCGGGTTCAAGCGATTCCCCTGCCTCAACCTCCTGAGTAGCTGGGACTACAGGTGTGTGCCACCATGCCCAGCTAATTTTTGTATTTTTAATAGAGATGGGGTTTCACCATGTTGGCCAGGATGGTCTGGATCTCTCGACCTCATGAGCCGCCTACCTCGGCCTCCCAAAGTGTTGGGATTACAGGCGTGAGCCACCACACCCAGCCTTTTTCATAGTTCTTAACATGTTAAGATGTCATTAAGTTTTGGCCCCAGTCATATACCAGCAGTTATTGCTGAGAGGGTTGGATCTCCCAGGTGATGAGGTGAAGTCAGGAGTGGGGCAGGGAGTGGGATGGAGCCCTCGCTGAGGGGAGCTCAGAGGGGCCAGCACAGAAGATGGGTAGACACAGAGGAGCAGCCACAGGAGAGGCCCGGGGAGTGGGGTACAAATCAGGACAGCAATACCTGGAATCCATGCAGTGAGGTGCTGGACACCCCAGAGGGGGAGAGGCCAGGAGGCACCGGCAGAGAGAACCACAGCTCTGCCTTGGCTAGGAGACAGACGGCCACAAAGAAAGCTACAAGGGTGTTAGGAAAGCCCAGGGGAGTGCAAAGTTCAGCTAGAATATATTTGTGTGTTTGCTCATGTGTGTAAGGAAGGAAGGGGCTGGAATTTGGAAAGGCTTTACTGAGGAAATGGAATTTGAGCTGGGCTTTGAGGCCAGAGTCAGGTGTCAACAGGTGCAGAGGAAGGAAAGGACAACCCCATGGAGGGGAACAGTATGGGCAAAGACATGGAGTGTGAAGGGAAGATATTGTGTGTGTGTGTGTGTGTGTGTGTTGTGTTGTGTTGCGGGAGGCAGCCAGAAATAAGGCTGGAAAGATTAGAGGATGGGGTCGTGGAGGACCTGGAATACCAGTCTGAGTTTATGGAGTAGGTCAGCATTCTCACCAAAGGTGAAAGGGTCCTTAGGGTAGTGCTTCTCAAACTCTGTAATGAAGGACCACCCTTGCCTTTTAAAAAAATTTCCAATTGATTGTATACCCATATTTTTGTAAAATACAGTAAAAGTATACATCTAGGCAATTGCTGTAAAGGTTTCTCAATGCTTGCTCTCCATTTCTGTTTTCTTGCGAACCAGCGGCTGGCACTGGTCTGTGGACCACACTTTGAGTAGCTCTGCCCTAGGGGTCCTTGGATAGGCTGCAGAGGTCAAAGAGGCCCACTCATTTCTTGTAGATGGGAACATATGTTTATTTATTTACAGAGAATGCAAAACTTTTGTTAAGACCTCAAAGGGTTCAGATTCCTATAATCCATTGGTGTGAGAATGGGGAGCCATGGAAGATCTTTGAGCAGAAGGGGCTATAGGAAGCTTTGGAGCAGGGAGGAGCAGTGAACAGCCTGATTCACCCTGGAACTCCTCCCCACTCTGCTGCACCCTGAGCAGGCAGCCCAGGGCCTGGCACGTGGGGAGAGCGCTGTGGGGAATGTGAGATTCCAGAGAGCAGGAGGTTCACTTATGGGGTGATTAAAACAATATGTGTTAGGCCTGTAATCCCAGCACTTTGGGAAGCCAAGGTAGGCAGATCACCTGAGGTCAGGATTTCAAGACCAGCCTGGCCAACATGGCGAAACCCCATCTCTACTAAAAATACAAAAATTAACTGGGCTTGGTGGCACGTGCCTGTAATCCCGGTTACTCAGGAGGCTGAGGCAGGAGAATCACTTGAACTCGGGAGGCAGAGGTTGCAGTGAGCCAAGATCGTGCCACTGCACTTACAAAAGAAAAAAAAAAAAATCTGTGGTAAAGAAAACCAGAGGGCTTTGGAAGCTATGTTTGGAGCAAAGGATCAAGAAGGGGTGGAGCTGCCACTGGGGCAGATGGCACGATGTTAGCTGAAGATGCGAAGCACAGATCACCTATCTGCCACCTGCTTGGGAGGCAGGAACCCGAAAGGGAAGCCCCCATGGAGTGAGGGCCAGGCAGAGGAAGAGGCTTCGGGAAGCAGCCTGGGGCCAGAAAACATCCCAAGGCCCTACGAGCATCTTCTGAGAGTCCTTGGAGCAGTGCCCAGTGTTCCAGCACACCGGGAAAGCCTGTGACTCATGTAGGCACAAGCTCTTGTTCCAAAGAAGATAGGCTGAACTTTTCAGATGGTTCTACTCATTGAATTCCCTGGCAGACTCCTACTTTCATTATTACTTTGTTTTTTGAGGCAAGATTTACATAGTATATTAATAAAAGTAACCATTATAAAGTGAAAAACTCATTTAGAAAACAAAGCATTTAGAGCTTTGTTTTTTTTGGGGGACGGAGTTTTACTCTTGTTGCCCAGGCTGGAGTGAAATGGCGTGACCTTGGCTCACCGCAACTTCCACCTCCTGGGTTCAAGCGATTTTCGTGCCTCAGCCTCCAGAGTAGCTGGGATAACAGGCATGCACTACCACACCCGGCTAATTTTGTATTTTTAGTAGAGATGGGGTTTCTCCACGTTGGTCAGGCTGTCTCGAACTCCTGACCTTGGGTGATCTGCCTGCCTCGGCCTCCCAAAGTGCTGGGATTACAGATGTGAGCCACCACGCCCAGCTAGTGCTTTCATAATACTTTGCAACCATCAACTCTATATAGTTCCAACATGCTTTCATCACCCCAAATGGAAACCTCATACCCATTAACAGCTGCTGCCTGTTCTCCCATCTCTCCAGGCAAATCTCTGTGGATTTATCTATTCTGAATATTTCATATAAATGGAATCATACAATATATGACTTTTAATGACTGGCTTCTTTCACTTAGCATGATGTTTTGGTGGGGGTTGGAGATTTTTTTGTAAAGATAGGGGCTTGCCACATTGCCCAGGCTGGCCTCAAATGTCTGGTCTCAAGGAATTCTCCTGTCTTGGTCTCTCATAACACCGGGATTACAGCTTGAGCCACAGTGCCCAGCCAGCGTGTTGTTTTTGAGGTTCATCCATGTTGAAGCATGTATTAGTACTTCATTCCTTTTTATGGATGAATAGTATTCCATTGTATGGATATACCACAATTTGTGTATCCATTCGTCCACTGAAGGACATTTGGGCTGTTGGATCATAGGGTCATTCTATGCTTAAAGAACTGCCGAACTGCTTTCCATAGCTGCTCAACCATTTCACATTCCCATCAGCAATGCGTGAGAATTCTTCCTACTTTCATCATTAAGTAGGGGAGTGCTATAACCTTGGAAGGCAAGGAGATGGTTACTAGGTGCTAGCAGGTGTAAAACAGATCAGGATAGTACTGGCTCCATTCCCCGCACCTTCTGCCACAGTCTTCTAAGGTTGGTTGGTAGGCCTGGGAGGGCAGCTAGCTGGAGGTGGGAGGAGGCTTCCATTTTTTTCCCCAAGACATGTGAATCAGATGGTGAAATCTAGAGCTTTAAAGTCAAGCTGGGTGTGGCCCTGCAGGAGTTGGGCTTGTGGTGTACCTGGGCCTCAGTGTCTCATAATATGTCCTCTTAAGGACAGATACAGACTGTACCTTCCTTCTCCTCCTCCCTGCCCTGGCCTCATCTTTCTTCTTTTTTCCCTTTCCCTGTCCTAGGCCTTCTTTCACTCTTTCCATTTCTCCTTACACCTCTCCCTCTCTTCTCTCTTTCATCCCCTCCCCCTGCTTCCCCTCTTCTTCCCTTTTCTTCCGTTTTTCTGCACATCTCACCTTCTCTTCATCCCACTTCTGTTTGCCCCATCCCCTCGTCCTCCATCTCTCCACTGCAGCTCCAGTCTCCTCTCTCCCTCCTCCCCCAACTATAGCACTAAGGTTGCAGTTCACTCACCCATCCACCCAGGCAATTCTTTTTTGGTTTGTTTGTTTTTTGAGAAACAGTCATGGTCTGTCGTCCAGGCTGGAGTGCAGTGGTGTGATCTTGGCTCATTGTAACCTCCGCCTCCTAGGTTCAAGTGATTCTCATGCCTCAGCCTCCCGGGTAGCTGGGCTTACAGGTGCATGCCACTACGCCTGGCTAATATTTGTATTTTTAGTAGAGACAGGGTTTTGCCATGTTGGCCAGGCTGGTCTCAACTCCTGATCTCAGGTGATCCACCCGCCTTGGCCTCCCAAAATGATGTGATTACAGGCGTGAGCCACGGCCCCCGGCCCCACTCCAACAATACTTTTTAATTTTTTTTTGAGGTGGAGTTTCGCTTTTATTGCCCAAGCTGGAGTGCAATGGCGTGATCTCAGCTCACTGCAACATCTGCCTCCCGGTTTCAAGTGATTCTCCTGCCTCAGTCTCCCAAGTATCTGGGATTACAGGCACCTGACACCACGCCCAGCTAATTTGTTGTATTTTTAGTAGAAACAGAGTTTCACCATGTTAGCCAGTCTGGTCTCGAACTTCTGACCTCAGGTGATCCTCCTGCCTCGGCTTCCCAAAGTGCTGGGATTACAGGGGTGAGCCACTGCGCCTGGCCCCAACCCGACAATTCTTATGCCTAGGGGACCAAATGGGAAGGGAAGAGGTGGGGAGCTGCACGCATGCTCATGGACTGTGGCCACAAGCCCCTCTCCCCAGTTAGGCCCTGGGAGGTCACCCAGAGTGAGGTGGGTGCTAGGAACCCTCTCCCTTGCCATTATTCTTTCCTCCTACAGAGAAGGGAGATCCACTGGCATCAGCATCACAGAGCATGGACTGGCACACAGCAGGGGATCAGGGATCCAGTTCCAGTCTCCAGCTTGGGCAACAAAAGTGAAACTCCATCTTAAAATAAATAAATAAATTAATTAATTAATTAAATAATTGCCAGGGTGGGGCACGTCTGTAATCCCAGCACTTTGGGATGCCGAGGAAGGATCACCTGAGGTCAGGAGTTCAAGACCAGTCTGCCCAACATGGTGAAACCCAGTCTTTACTACAAATACAAACATTAGCTGGGCATTGTGGCGGGTGCCTGTAATCCCAGCTACTCTGGAGGCTGAGGCAGGAGAATGACTTGAGCCCACGAGGCAGATGTTGCAGTGAGCCGAGATCGAGCCACTGCACTCCGCCCTGGGTGACAGAGTGAGATTCCATCTCAAAAAAAAAAAAAAGAAGAAAAAAAAAAAGACAAAGAAAAGAAAGGAAAATAAAAAAGAAATGCAAATTCTCAGGCCCCTCCTCAAATCTGTTGAATCTGAGACCTTGGAGGGCAGGCAGCAATCCCTGGTTTAACATGCCCTCCAGGCGACTGGGCTTTTCCAATCACTTTGAGAGCCACTGCCCTACCATAGGGGGAGCCCTGGCTTAGTGAGGGGGGCAAGGTGCCTGACTCAAGGAGCTCCCAGTCTGATGAGACAGATGGAACCTTTGCCATCAGACAGGGAAGAGAGCCTTGTGTTCAGGAAATTCCCACTGGGAGGGGAACACCTCGGTCGGCTTTTCACTCCAAGCCCCTACTCCGGTCCCTCCCTGCCAGAAGCATCAGGATAAGGTTCTCTGGAGGAGGCTGGCTACAGCTCCGACCCCAGAGAACCTGACTCCACTTTCTCTCTCCATTCTTCAGAAAGCGGGTTTGATGTGCTAATGAGGGCATCAATTAGGGAGCATCATTAGCATTCATTACAATAACAAGCAGGGAAGGGGGGGATGGTCTTTAGAAATTTACTGTCCCTCCCTCGTCTCCTATGGAGTGGGAGGAGGAACAGGAGGGTGAGGAATGTGAGAAGGGAGGCTTAGGGGCTCTGGAAGACCAGGCTGTGTTCAGAAACCCCCAGATGCAGGCCTGGGGCAGGGGGAAGCACCCTCCTCCTCTTTGGCTCCTCCCCCACCCCTCTTGTGCCCCAGGTGCCACGTCACTGCCCCTGTTTACTTGCCCCAGAATAGGACCAGGTCCCCAGGCCCTCACTGTCTGCAGGCCCCCCTTAGTGGAATGTGGATGGTTCCTTGGGGTCTCATGAAATGCCTGGCCAGACAACAGCCTCACGGACTGGGGGCTTTCTCAAGGATACTGCACTGGGGGTGCTCCAAAACAGCAGAGTGAGCAGTTTGGGGTGTCCCAGCCATTATTTCCACATCACCCTGTGCCTTCTCCTAGAGGCCCAGATGCCCCTCTCTGCCCACCCCAAGGCCCACCTCCCTTTACTTGGCCAGATGTTTCTCCAGATGCAATCCCTGTTCCTATTGCATCTTGGGGAATGAGAGGCAAGGCTGAGAATTCTCTCCTCTGGGGTGTACCGCCATAACCTGTCTCTTGCAGACTCCCAGGAACAGGTGAGGACTGGGTGGGACGTTTGGGGAGGCAAGGTGAGTGGTTAGGATCTGCTGTTCCAAGCCTCAAACATGCCAGCTGCCCTCTCCCAACCAAATACACTGCCAGAGGCACAGGGGAGGGGGACCAGAAGGAAGTTACCTGTTGAGGAATGAGAGCGGGGGTGGGGTGGCACCTGAGGCATCTCAGGTGGAGGCAGCTGGCAAATTGGTTGTGCCTGGGCACCATGCCAGCTTACAGGAGCAATTCTCATCTCTCAGCTGAAGTAATACCTGTTGCTTTCGCCCTGATCAGTGGAGATGGT
The DNA here is from genome assembly GCF_002776525.5 of Piliocolobus tephrosceles. Taxonomy (NCBI): domain Eukaryota; kingdom Metazoa; phylum Chordata; class Mammalia; order Primates; family Cercopithecidae; genus Piliocolobus; species Piliocolobus tephrosceles. The sequence goes on along the minus strand of NC_045449.1, from coordinate 47,390,037 downwards.
GTCCCCAGCCTTCTCTCTCCACCAGGAACCCCTTCTTTTGAGACCTGGTGGGAGGAGGGAAAGGCAACTATTTTTCTTGGGGTCAATGAGGGGTGATGGTGCCAGGCCATATGTTCTCTGACTCCACTTTCGGCCTTGGGACCTTGGGTTCTATTCAGGGAGCTGTATCCCTTCTCACCCCTCTGGGTGACCCATGGAGTCAGCTGGGTGGGGTGGGTGTGGACAAAGCATCTTTGGGGAGGAGAGGGGAGAAGGGTCTCAAATGAGCTGACAGCTATGAAGATGATCAGAAATGCTAAGGATTCATCATTAAAAGGTGAGCTATACAAATTAAAAATATTACATATATCTGATTTAAGCGCCTCACTATGGAGGTGGCCTTCATGATGAGCGAGCTCACCTTAGGGTGGGTAAAAATGGATGCTTCATTCTGCTGACACCTTTGGAACTGCTCCCAATCCCTGGGGGCTGCATCACAGAACATTTCCCACTCCACCCCAAGCCAGTGGGGTTGGGCAGGCAAATCTCCACTCGATGGCACAAGCATCTTTTCAATGGTCAACTAGAGGTAATGTCTCAGGTCACTCTCCCCACAACAGGACCAGATCCCTGTCTCCTTCCTGATTATGACATGGCTATACATCTTAACTCTCAGCCACATTCCATATCCCAGTTCTCTTCTAACAACTGTATGGTTATGAGACTTTGTGTCCCTGCTGTGGCAGCCCACCGGGTTATGAGATGATGGTGATAGAAGACAGGCGGGGAGCTTTTGCGTAAGGCAGATGTGGGTTTGAATTTCAACTTTGCTGCTCTTACACTGGGCGATTGGCTGTATCTCTCTGATAGGGGGTTGAAAATGCTCACTTCTGTCAGGCTGTTGAGAGGGTTAAATTAGAGATTATGGGAAGAGCACCTGCTGATTTTCTTCCCCTTATGCACAAAGTGGGGGAGGGAAGAAATCTTGTTCCTTGGGGGGAATCTGAGTTGGGGGGAGGTGAAGGGCAGGAGTCCTGGGCAGTCGGTGGGTGGGGAGTCTGAATGGAGGAGCGACATGTGCCAGAGCTCTGGGCTTCCAGCCGGTTGGGAGGTGGTGTCCGTGTGCTGAGGGGAAGCTACCCCTGCCTCCCCTCAGCCTCCCCCATACAGAGCCTGCTGCCTCCCATGCCCATCCTGGGCAGGCAGCCAGGCAGGGCGCTGGATGGATGCCCACTGTGCTCTCAGAGGCCAAAAGATGGGCACCATCCAGTTGGCAGAGGGAGAGGCAGTTGGCCCAGGAGGGAAGAAGTCAGGGTGCCGGCCGCTGGGGTCGTGTGCCCAGACTGTATGTCCAAGGACACAGCTCTTGGCTGTCTTCCTGATCTGTGCTGCTGGAGCTAGGAAGGGCCTCTCCTCTGGTCCTGGCTCTGGCATCTGAGTTACTGCAATTGGTTATTGATCTCTAAGGGAAATCTGGGACCTTGTCCCTAGCTGGGCATGTGGTTGGCTCAGGGGCAGGCCGGCGGGGGGGGGGGGGGGGGGGGGGTGGACAGGAAATTGGGAGAGCCCAGATTAAGGTTGCAACTGGGTAGACCAGGAAGTGGGGAAACCGGTTTGTCATTTGGGCCACTTGGGGTGGGGTCTCCTCTCCTGGGCTCTCTGCCTGCCTGCCACTCTGCCTGATGGTCCATAGTGAATAGAAGTACTCTGTTCCCTCTCTTGCTCACCTAAACTGCTTTTGGAAACGCCAGAAGTAAATAAAAGGGACAGGGGACTCAGCCCACCTTCTCCTCCCCAAGAAAGCTTAAGAGAGAAGGGACTGGTCAGAGCATCGGAGCGAGGGAGGGAGGGGACCGCTGGAGCACGAGGTGTCTGTGCGGGCCTGGGTCTGGGTCTGGGTCTGGGTCAGCGCTGGAGAAGTCTGCGGAGCCAACAGGTAGGCCAACGAAGGTGGGACGCGGAGGGGCGGGGGACGGCAGGGTGGAGCCGAGCTAGTGCTCTGCCGGCTGCGGTAGAGGCGGCAGTGGCGCCGCCAAGCGAGGCGTGAGCAGGGACCGTCGCTGGAGCGTCCTGCCATGGGGTCTCACTGGCCGGAGGGGCGCGGACCACCTCCCTGCTAGCACGCGCGCCTGCAGTTCCCGAGCACGCCTGCAGGAGGGGCCGCAACCCGGAGCCGGGGCCAGGAGGCGGCCCAGCAGGCGGCGCTGGGGAGCCCAGACCCTCTGACTGAGCCGCTTCTAGGCGCGGTGGGGCGAGGGGTCGCGCGGCAGAAGCAGAGGAGGATCTAGGCGCTCCCGGCATGGGGCGGCTGTTGGTTTCCGAGGTCACCTTGGCTGAAGAGAGCCCCCAGTCTCGCCGCCCCGCCTCCCCACCCAGCCCCGAGAGCCTTTCCATCCCTAGGCGCGCCCGGGCTTGGAGACCCAGGAGTCCCCCACCCTCCAAGTGTTCCCGGTCCCTGGTCAACGTATTTGTCTCCATCGTGGTGCGAAGACTACTTGGGGTGGGAGAAGCAGGTGGCGCGGGAAGGAGAGTGAGCGTGCCTCGCGCCCGGCCCCGGCCGCGCGCTGCGGGATCCCGCCGTGCTGCTGGAGGGAGCGAGAAGGCGCAGTGCCCCTTCCCCTCCCCCGCCTCCGCCGCCCCGGGCGGCCCTTTGTACGTTCCGGCCACACGCGCGCGCCCGCGCCGCGCGCGCGCCCGCCCGCAGTGACACACCCGCGCCGGCCCGCGCGCGCGCGCACTCACACACACACACACACACACACACACTCGCTCTCGCACACTCGGTGACACGCCCGCGCGCGCGCGCACCCACACGCCCGGCCGCCGGCGCCCTCCCAGCTGGTCCACCCCGGCGGGGCCCGCGCCCCCGGCCCGCCCGCCTGGCACCGCGCCCCGGGGCTGGGGCCGAGCGAGGAGCCCGCGAGGCGGCGAGAGGGCGAGCGCCAGGCAGGCCGGCCCGGGGCCCCCGCCCCCCGCGCCCCCGCCCGATGGGGAACGCTCCGTCCCAAGGCATGTCCCTGTCTCTCTCCTCCCTAATGTGCCTCCATGCTTAAGTGGAAGGTATTTCTGTTTTCTTTGTGTGTTTTCCCCCTCGGCCGGGGGCGGGGGCGGCGGCCGGGCCAGGGAGGCGGTGGCCGGCGGGGCTAGGGATGCTGGGGTGCAGGTGTGTGGGGGGCAGGGGACCGCTGTGCGCTGGGCTTGGGAGAAGGACCCAGGCGAGAGGAGTGCTGGGACCAGAGAAGGAGGCAGGGTGGGGAGGGCCTCACGACGCCCCGGGGTGGGGGCCAGAGGAGTTCAACTGTAAAGGGGCTTGTATGGAGGGGGGAGGGGGGAGGAGAAGAAGGGGGATGGATGTTGAGCAGGGTTGGGGGGAGGGGAGCGTCCATCCGAGGTGGGGGAAGAGGAGGATGCAGGGGGAGGGGAAGGGAATGGAGAAGTGAGGGGTGCATCAAAGGCCTCCCTCCCTCAGCTCCCAGAATGGGGTGCACGGGCTAGGATGGTGGTGGTGGGCCCTTGCACCAGCCCCCAGGGACAGAAGGGGATGAGTGAGTTCTGGGATTGACCGCGTTGCCAGGATACAAGCCCGTATTCCACACACCCCAGCTCCCCGCATCTTGAGGCCCTAGCCCTGGAGACCTCTGAGCCTCAGCAGCAGTTGCAGAAACTGGGGACCAGCTCCCCGCTCTACCAGCGAGTAGGGAGGGCCACGAGAGGGAGGGGTTTAGGGAGGGGCTATTTAATCTTAACCCCTCCCCCCGCAGAGGCCAGAGGGCAGGGGAGGGCGCCCCCAGCTGGGGAGGGCATCTAGGGTGAGTGAGAAGATAGGGACTGCAGGCGGCTGAGGGGTGGAGGGTGGGGCTGGGAAGGGGACGCACCACCGTGGCCCACCCTCCCCTCCCACGCACCCCCCTGCTACGTCAGAAGCTCCCGGGCCAGCTCCGAGTCCTGTCGGTGGGGGCAGCAGGATGCTGGTGGAAGCAGAGGGGACAGGCCGGGTGCCTCCGCAGCTCGGCTGTCAGGGCCCGGCGGGGCGTGTGAGGCTGCTGGTGCGCGCCCCCCAGCCCCACGCCTCCCCATGCAGCCCTGGCAGTGCCTCCGACGCTTTGCCCTGGCCTGGTGGGAGAGGACGGCGGAGGGCAGAGCCCGCTCTCCCAGGGAGGAGCCTGGACCGAGGGACCCTGGGGGCCGAGGGGAGCCAGGTGAGCAGGCGCGGGGAAGTGTGCAAGGAGGGGAATCTTCCCAGCCCCTCTCCTCAAATGTTGTGGGACAAGGAGGTCCTGCAGCACCCCAACTTTAAGGAAAGTGGGCTCCCCGAGCTGGGATTGGGGGTTTCTGGCAGCAGCCTTTCAAAAGGAGATGGAGGAGCTGCTGTCTGTTTTGGGGAAGGGAGAAACAGGTGAGGCTTGGGAATGAGGGAAGCTGATCAGACTTCCAGGTTTGTGGGCCTGAATGCTCGTTTGGGTGGGGTTTGAGCACTTTTTGGGGGTCGTCAGGATACCTTCTTCCTGACTCTTGGTATCTTGGTCTGCGTGACCTTGAGCCAACTGCTTTGCTGTCTAATTCCGTGCCTCAGTTTATCTTATTCCCGTCCCTTTCCCTCTTGTTGGTCTTTAAAAAATTGATGATGCATTTGATGGAGATTGTGAGGCTGTCACCACTGGTGGCAGCTATGATGGTGGTGGTTTCTGGTGTGGTTGTATGTGGGGAGCAGCTATGGTGCATTTGAGGGGTTTTGCTGGTTCTGGTTGGTGATGGGCCACTCCGTACAGGTGTCAGGGACACGGAAAGGAACATTCACACAGGAAGGAGTTCTCCAGGCAAGCTGAGAGTTGCTGGGGACAGAGACTTAGCTAGTGGTCTGGGGTAGAAGCAAGGGATGGGGTGAGGGCTCTGGGCATAAGGGGAGGGATTCCAATAATAAGATCCACCACCACTACCCCCCACCCCGCCATCCCCACCCAGACCGCCTGGCACCCAGGCACCATTGGCAGCAAGTGCAAAGGCTTTGCCCTGGCTTCCTGCCACCCTGCCTTGGGGACAAGAGGGTCTTTGTCCAGTCCCCCCCACAACAATTCTTGCTCCTTCCGCCCTTTCCACGATGGCTGGTTCTCTGTGATGACCCTCAAGGCTGGGATGGAGGCACAAATCCCCCTTCTGGCTCCCACTCTCTGTGCCCTGGAGCTCTATCTGCAAAAGGCAACTGTGGTCCTCGGGGAGTGCTGAGTGGAGGGGGATACTCCACTAGGGGAAGGGTCACTAGAATGAGCCTCTCAAAGAGCTACCCCCACCTCAGGCTTTCCCCTGCCCCTCTACTTGCCTCCTTGCCTAATGCAGAGGGTCTGGGGTCTCCGTGGCCTGATCCCTGCTGGGTTCCTGGCATCTTAAAGATGTGCAGATTACTGGGTTGGGCACTGGGATGCAGGAACTCTCTGATGCGCTCTCCCTGTCTCTCCGTCTCTCTCTTTCTCTCTCTCCCTCTTCCCTCTCTCGCCAGGGACCCACCCTGGAAAAAGGGTTTAATTAGAACCATTGATTCCTTCTTTGGCTGTGGGCATCGACAGTGTGGTCAGAGCTAGAGGGTGGGGGTGGCATGGCTGCCGTCTGCCCATGCCAACCTTGGCATTCTCTGCCAAAACCCCAGCCCTGGAAGTGCTTGGGAGGGAGGGGGCTGGGCTCTTTGAAGTACCCAGTTTGTTGAGCCCCCACCCCCACCCCAGGTTAGGTTTTGGGGAAAGAAGGGAGACAGTGTTGAGGATTTGAACGGAGGGAGCTGAGTTTGGGGCTCAAGGAAGAACAGTTCATGGCGTCTGTCACCCTGGGTAGTGGGCCCGGGGCACGTGAAGAGGCAGATGTGGTGGGGGGCGCTCCTGCAAAGGGGCCTGTGGGTGTTGGGCAGGCAGGGAGTTCAGGGGAAGGATCCAGGGCTTGCCATAAAAGCTGCTCTTTCGAGGAATCCCAAGCATTTATCTCCTCCAAGCCCTGGCAAGGAGATCTGTTTTCTTCTTTCATTTATGTCCTTGAGGCCCAGAGAGGGACAGAGACTGCCTCAGAGGCCCAGCAGACTTAAGTCTAGCTTTAAGCCTGGTTTCCTGACCTAGGGACCCCTGCTTGGATACAAGCTGCTGAGGGTGAGGCTCCCGGTAGCCGAGGCTCTGGACTCTAGGATTTGTGGGGGGTGGGGGACAGGTTGTGCCCCCCAAGTCCTGGCTGGCTGCTGTGGGTGGGCTGGTGCAGGTGCAGGCTTCAATGAGGCACTTAGATGCTCTTTGAAGAATCCCTCATTGGCTTCCTAGGGCCCATTTGAGCAAAGATAATAAAAATCTGGCCGTCAGCGGGTTTGAGGGCTGTACTCGCTTCCCCTTCTTTCATTCCAAGCTCTGAGAAGCGGAGATGAAGGCTTCGGATTTGGCTGGGAAGCAGTGCCTGCCCCGAGGGAGGAAGGGAGGGAGGCAGTGAAGGAGGGAGGACTGAGTTCCTGGCAGCCAGGGGAGTTTCTGGGGAGGTGGGCAGAGGGGCAGGGGCATGGTCCCTAACTCCTGCCAAGCAGCCTAGAACCTCGGGGTCAGGGTTCCTCTACCCGATACCTGGGCTCCAGAGTGCTCCCCTGGATGCCCTCAGTCTTCGCCCCTCCCCCATCTCCCCTCTGTGCCTTTCCGTCTCCCCATTCCTCCCCTGCCGCTCCCTGCCCCTCCATTTCTCCCGCGCTGCCCTTCCTGCTGTCTCTCTCTCTCTAACCCTGTCTCCCTGTCTCTTCTTCTGCCTCCTCCTTCCTCCCTCTGACCGCCCCTCCCATTGTCTGCCGCCCCTTCCTTTCTCCAACTCTGGCCCTGCTTTCGAGGACTGTCTGGAAGGTTGAGAAGCCAAGTTGGGGGCGGGGAAGTGTCCTTAGAAGGGATGGGCCTGGGTTAACTATTATGGTCTGTCAGGTGCCATAATTGTCAGAGTCCAGGAAGGGCTGCTGAGCACTTAGGGATGTGTGTGTGTGTGTGTGTGTGTGTGTGTGTGTGTGTGTGTGT
>NC_045449.1:47362203-47383032 GCF_002776525.5 Piliocolobus tephrosceles | reverse complement strand
TGTGTGTGTGTGTGTGTGTGTGTGTGTGTGTGTGTGTGTGTGTATGTATGTGTTGAGGGCGCCATCCCCCTCCCCACACCACAGCGGGCACCTTGCCCTGACATTGGGCTTTTCCTCCCCTGCCTCAAACACCCCAGGTTCCCTGCTCTTCTCCCCTGCCCCTCAGATTTCTCTTTGCCTACCTCCGGCCTCCCGCCCCTCCACCCATCGGCCCCCCAGGTGCTATGCTGCCCTTGCACTGCCCCTCATACCCACCAGACCGTCTCCAGGTGCAGAGACGGTAAGGGAGGCATCCAAGAAGCCTCTCAGCTCCATCTCCCACCCATGTCTCTGATGGGCCTGCCTGGAGCCCCATCCACTCCCTGGGACCCCTTTGCCATGTTGTAAACCCCCCAGCAGAAAGACAAGACCATGGTGGAAAAAGCACTGCACTAAGTCGGGAGAGCTCATTCTTATCCTTCCTCAGTGCCCAGATGTCTGCGTGACCTTGAGCAAGTCCCTTCCCAGCGCGGGCCTCTTTCCTCACCTGTGAAATGAGGGGGCGTGGGCTGGCTGATCTCCAAGGTCTCTTGTGACATTCCAGCGGTGTTGTGTCTCTCTTCTGGGTGATTTGCATATGCTTTGCATATATTAATGGTGCCTGCTTGAAGGGGGAGGGTGCCGCCCACACCCGGCCCAGAGTCCCACCCACCATTCCAACTCCCCTTGCCCATTGGCCCATGCTTTTGCTGCTCCGATTTCCCAGAGGGGTGAAAGCTGGGCCTGAACATTCCCTGGGGAGGTGTCTGGCCCCTATGTTCTAGCCAGGCTGGGGGCAGGGTGGGGGGATGACTGTAGTGGAGGGGACCCCTGCCCTCAGCATTCCTGCTGCAAAAGGTTAAAACAGAGAAGCCATGTGGTGGGTGAATTCACCAAAGTTGCCTGTGGCTAGAATAGGGGGTGCAAAACCCCACGGAGGCCTGACCCTGCAGCAGGCAGAGGGGCTTGAGGCTGTGCACCCTCCCAGGGCCTGCTAGCCCTCTGCTGGGAGCTTAGCCAGGTGTCAGAGCTCCTCCTCTGGCTTCACCTCCTAGGCTCAACCCATGGCAAGTCCTGCCCTTGTGCCCCTGCCTGCTTTTGCCCATTCCCCTGGGCTCTATGGATGTGTGTGCTGAAACCTGAGCCTCAGAGATGGTTACTGAGAAGGACTAGGTCATTCATTGCCTCTCTGGGCCCTCTTAGCTACCACACAGAAGTTGGGGCCCAGACCACCTGCAGGGGTCATGGACATTATGAGGGAGGAGAACCTGCCACCCCAGTCCTGCCCCTACCTCCAGCAGCCCCACCTGACCTCTTGGGGACCTCCCGCAGAGCCTCCTTGCATGCCTTGGTTCCTTTTACTTACATATCTCCCCACTCCTGGGGCAGGGCTGGGTAAAGGTTGATAGCCTGGAGAAGATCATGTAGGCCACTGAGTCATGAGAAGAGTCTCTGAAGACAGGAACAAAAATGCCACCAAGGAGGACTGGGCCAGGGGAAATGCAGCAGGAGAGATCAAGGTTAGACTTAGCCTTAAGGAAGGACCGTCCCAGGGGACAGATTCGTTTTTGATCCTGGAATTTTTGTGAAGATTAAATGAAACAACAGATGAAAACATCTCGCACAGTGCCGGACATATAATAAACGATCAATTTCTTGTTGGGATAATAAACAATCAATTATGATGGGATAGGTGACAGACATCTCTGAACCCAGAGAAGATAATAATCCTTAGAGAAGTCTAAGCCTGAGACTTAGTTAGGATTTTGCAGAGGATGAGGACTTGGAGGGGCAATTCCTAGAAAAGCTGTTTCCCCCATACCCAGGCTGCTGCTCCCTCATCCCAGCCTTCGGGCCCCACGCATGCACTGGGCTTGGGGCCCAGCCACCCAGGGACACCCTGCCCTCATCCTGTCTGCTGGGGGTGGGCAAACAGAAGGGTGTGGAGGCTGGAAACCTGCTTTTCTCCCCCTGCCTCCATCTCTGCATAGGACAGCTTGAGAGGAAGCAGGCCCACGCTGTAGTAGGAGGAATCAAGGTTAGATAGGAAGATAAACCTCCCAGCATGTGGCCACTCCAGGATGGGAGGCTCTGATGGTATTTTTGCATCTTTCACCTCAATGACAGTGGTCTGTGAGCACCCGAAGACTAGTGTTGGACCTAGGGGCAGGGGACTGCTCAGCATGACCTTTCACATGACCTTTGGGCATCCTGAGGAGTGTGGCTGGTGTGGTTGCCAGAGTGCAGGGGGGCCTGCTGGGGAGGGATCCAGTGCTGCGGGAGAGGGAGAAGAGGAGGAGACAGAGAAGCTGCTCCTCTGTTCCTTAGGGCAAAGAGGTAAATTGTAAAGAACAAGCATTGGGCTGGAGTCAGCTTGCCTGTCTCCCCTACTGCTGTGTGACCTTGGCAATTTAGTTGCCCTCTCTGGTCTTCAGTGTCCTTGGTATAAGAAAAGAGGGTGGGACTAGAGGACTTTCAAGCTCCCTTCCAGCGCTCCCAGGCTCTCTCTACCTCCTCTCCCTTGGATAATATTGCTTTGCCACATGGAGGGTGGGAAGACTGTTTCCCAGCTTCAGCTAAGAAAAAAAAATGGAGATTTGGCCCAAGAGAATATTGGAATACATACACATGTACGCACGTACACACACACACACACACACACACACACACACACACACTCATGCCTTACAGACAGCCCTCTTCCTGTTCCGAAGGCACACCTTGCCTACATCTGCCCTCACAGCCCCGGGGATGGAGAAGGGAGTGGCTAGAGGATTCAGCTGTCCTCTGAATTCTAAACTCACTGTTTTCCTCCCACCCCAGCTGAACTGGCTGTGCCACACTCCATTCCATTTGGGGACAATAATCCAGTTCGGGTTTTCTTCCACAAGGCACTTCAAGCTGGTGGCTCAGCTCCCCCACAGCCTTATCCTGGCTCCCGGTAGCCTCGGCCACCTGCCTCGGTTGCCTGCATGTCCTGGTGTGGAGTAACCCAAGACTGGAAGGGAGTTGGGTTTTCTCACCTCTGCAAACACACGCATTCCAGGGCACTGGCTTCTTTTCCATTCCAGCTGGCAGAGCATGCTGGAGACCCCAGACCCAGAGGCCCACAGAGGGGCCCCCAGACTCAGCTTATAGAGAGACCCCAGACCCAGAGACCCCACAGAAAGAGCCTAGCTGTTTCTGTTTGTGCAGAGCTGGGGAGATCGCCAGGGCACATGTTCTGCAGTCTCCCCTCACCCCTAGGATGCATGATAATTGCATACGCAGCAGACGTCACTCCAGGCACCAGCCTCTGCTTCTTATGGGAAGAATGAACGACCCCAGCTCATTGGGAAGGCCTTCCATGGCTCCTTGAAGCCCTTGGGATGGGCCTTGCTGTCTTCTCTCCTGGGCCATCCCCTGCCTATTCCACCCCACCCAGTGACCAGGCTGGCCTGATGAGTCCCCCATTCTTGTCCCCAGCCCCCTTATCCATGGAAAGTTAGGGCTCTGTGGAAAGGTAAGGGCTGTGGGGACTGCCACAGACTCTCACTTTGTCCACCCCAGAACTCTGGGCTCTCTTCTACCTGGGCACTATGGGAACTTCTGGTTGGTAAAACGAGAAGGGGCTTGTGTGGGGCTTCCTGGAGCTTCTTCTCTCCTGGAAGTGGGAGGGGCAGGAAGGGGCTCTTAGAGAGGCAGATGTCACCTAAAGATGAAGCTCAGGAAATCCCGGACCCGCCTGTCTCCTCAACCTGATGGCTCACTCCAATCCTGCTCCACTGGCAGCCTTAGGTTAGAACAGTCTGCCTCCCACTCTTAGGACAGGACAGAGACAGAAGAGAAATCTTCTCTTCTACCTTGCTGCCCATAGGAGATAATTTCTGCTGGAGCATCCAAAAGAAAGAGGTTAGACTTTAGGCAGAACTTCCCAGAAGCCTCCAAAAGGAAGACAGCCAACGACTGGGGAGGGTGGATAGGAGACAGTTTAGCTCCTGGGTCAAGAGCTCAGGGTCTGCAGTCAGACAGCTCTGGGCTGCAATTGCAGCGCTGACAGTCATTCGCTGTGTGGTTTGGGGCAAGTTGCTTCACTCTCTGAAGCTCAGCTTCCGTCTCTGTAGATCAAGGGCATAACAGTGGCTTCCTCACAGAGTGGGTAGTAGGATTATATGAGGTAATTTAGGCAGAGTTCCTGGCACATAGTAGACATTCAATAAATAGTCACATCTTTATCTTCCTCCTCTTCCTGTGTCTGACTGAATGATTGAATAGAGTCCACCCTCCACTGAGGAAAGGGCATACATAAGAAACCTCTTTAGATTTTTCTAAGACCCAGATCCTGAACTCAGCCTGTCTGGGGCTGGGCCCCTGGAGCTGCCACTAAGGGCTGGTGGTAAGAAGGAAGCTGGAGCTCCTGAGCCTTCGCTTCTGTGCCTCCCACTGCCTCATCCAGGAAGCCCTCTGGGGCTAGACACATTAGTGAGCATTCTTAATATTTTCTCCCAGTCCGTGTACCAACAGCTGTTTCTCCCTGGGATGTCGACGTTTTAGGTAATCGGTGGGAAAATTGGAACCATGAGATTGGCAGGGGGCTCTGAGAATGCTTGTAGCCAGACGTGTTGTGGGTATGGATGAGTCTGAGCCAGCCAAGGGAGGGCTGTGCCTGGGTAGGTGCGGGCCACAGTGTCTCCAGGCAGGAAGGGTCTTACTGCTGCATGCCTCAGGGTAAAAGGCTAATCGGTATTGCAGCATGAGGGAGGTGGAGTAGGTTTAGAAAGGACTTCCCTGCTGGGCGGGGCATGGTGGATAGCTGCAGGGGACCCTGCCGTGGCAGGTTGAGGGTTGGGGGCGCGGAGGCAGTAGCTAAGTGAAGGACTTCAGGCAGGTCTGTGCTCCTAGCACAGTGTGAACCTGTGAGTGCCTTTTGGGTGGGAAATGCCTGTCTCCTCTAATGCGGGCAGGGGAAGCGGGGCTATCTCACGGTTAGTGGGGACTGGAGCAGATGGGGGTCTCTTAGGCTGGGGAGAGGGTTGTCACCAGGGCAATTATGGCAAGCCTCTCTGACCCTGAAGCCATCAACCTTCCAGAATGGCATAACCTTGCATGAGGGAGGCAGGCGGGCTATCATTTGGGGTCTAGGTTGGGCACCCCAGTAAAGCATCTCCCCCTGTTTCTGGGAGGAGAACCAGGCGTGGCTTGTTGGCTGTCTGTCCTGGGAACCCAGTTCTGGGGACCCTATGTTTTCTGTGTTGTCCTGCTGTTCGTCCCCCTGTCTGTCTCGCACCAGTGTCTCTACCCCTCAGTCCCTGCGCTTCCTATGACACCCAATCTCTATCCTGTCTGTCCTGGGGGGCCCCAAAGGGAGAGCTCCTAAGGCTCTGCCTTGCTCTGTACCTGCTTCACCTCCCCCAACCTCATGGCCCTGTCCCTGCCCTGGCCCACTTTGGGAGCCCCTGCCCCGACCCCTCCTCTCTCCAGCTCCTCTGCTGCAGCCGGGCCTTTCTGGGCATTCATTCACGACTTTCCTCCTTTCCTGTCCCTCACCCAGGGCTCCAGCGTGCGGCGGGAGGGAAGCCTCCAGGACTCTGTTCCCTCTGTTTAAAGTCTCCAGGTTAGTAAGCCAGGAGGAGGGAGGCCCCCCACGATTCCCCCTCCCGCCAGCTCTCTGTAGTCAGATGCTCCTCCCCAGCCTGGAGGGCCAGAAATGGGGAGGGGGCTATCCCTGGTGGGCCCAGCCTTTGCCAGGGGAGGGGGCAGCCAATACCTGACTCTGGGGAGGGCACTTTGGCTGGTAGAGAACATGTCTGTATGTGCACGTGTGTGCATGTCAGTGAGTGTGCGTGTACAAGCACGCGTGCATGTACATGTGTGTGCGGGCTGCAAAGCCACCATGTAAGCTAGGGCTGGGGTGAAGAGAAGAGGCGGGAGTCCTCTGCAGAGGGGGCTTGTGGTCTGGGGAGAGGGATCAGGAGCAAGGGGGCACCCCTTATGGGGGGATGTCCATGTTCCAGCGATGCCCAGAGGGTGGGGGATGGGAGAAGATGGGACCGTTTTGTTTAGCTTACAGTCACATGCAAACTTGTGATCTCATTTCATTTATTCAATTGTTTGCTTGTTCATCCATTCATCCATTTATTCAATAAAGACTTACTGAAGGCCAGGCACGGTGGCTCACGCCTGTAATCCCAGCACTTTGGGAGGCCGAGACGGGCGGATCACGAGGTCAGGAGTTCGAGACCAGCCTGGCCAACATGGTGAAACCCTATTTCTACTAAAAATACAAAAATTAGCCTGATGTGGTGGCGGGCACCTGTCATCCCAGCTACTCAGGAAGCTGAGGCAGGAGAATTGTTTGAACCCAGGAAGCAGAGGTTGCTGTAAGCTGAGATTGTGCCACTGCACTCCAGCCTAGGTAACAGAGCAAGACTCTATCTTGGGGGTGGGGGGAGAAGACTTATTGAACACTTTCCCTGTGCCAGGCACTGGACTAGGCTCAGAGTCTAACAGCAACCAAGGCAGATAGGTTCCTGGATGCTTTGCTTAATTGTTGAGCAAGTAGAGGTTGAAGAGTTGGAAGATTTCCTGGCTGTGGGGGCCTGCCCTCTGTCTATCTGCCCCTGCTCCCCCTGCTGGCAGCTCTTTTGTAACTTTATGTCCCTGTGGAGTGGCCCCTCATAATGTGACCCTGCCAAGCAAGCAGTTACTTGGCCTCCAAGTCCCCGGTGACCTTGATGACTAAGGGTAACATTATTAGGCTGCTCCTGAGGCTGCTTCAGAGGACATCAAAGAGCCCGGCTGGAGGAGGGTGTATGGGCGGGGGGAAGCCATCCCTGCCCCCAAATCTGGGCCCAGGACCAGCAGCCTGGAGCACTGGACTTGAGAGTCAGCCTGCCCTGGGTTCAAACCCCCACTTCAGCCATTTCCTAGGTGTGTGAGCCTGGACGAGCCACTTTCCCTCTCTGAGCCTCAGTGTTTGTGCCTATAAAGTGGTACAAGAACACCTCCCAGGCAGCATTGTTGAGAAGAGTAAAGAAAAAGTAGTGATGGGCCCAGACTTGGCCCACAGCAGGCGCTGCCTAATTGCAGGTGCCCTTTGCATCCCCACCTACTGCCCAGGGTTGGGCAGGCTGCACCCTGGTTCCTATCTGGGTGCTGCCCTACCTTCTTAGGAGGGGGGCTATTTTCAGGTTCCATGTCCTCCAGCCCTTCTCCAGTTCTCTGAACTGCTATTCAGCCACAATCTAGGTGGGCAGCTGGGGGAGGCAGCTCTCCTTGCCACTGTGGCTGCTGCTGCCTTGATGGCTTTTTAATAACTTTGCTCTGAGACAATCTGCAGAGCGCTCGTTTGTCTGCCTCTTAATTAAAATTACCGTTTTCCTAAAAGAGCAACGACACTGCTCCCCTCCCTCCCCCATCCTCGGCTGCTGCCGGGAGAAGCCAGGAGAACGCGGAGAGACTTGAAATTGGAGCCCTTTTCCTCCTTGCTCGAGTGAGTTACCCGCTTCTCCACACAAACAGCAGAGGGGCCAAGGCTCAGCCTGCGGGGTGGGCTCAGGGGCAGTGAACCAGGCAGAGGGGGTCGGGGCAAGGGCCTCTGAGATCTGAATGTTCTTTTGTTTCACCCACCCTTTTCTGGAATACCCCCAGTGATGGGGAGCTCAGTACCTTACAAGACTTACTTTCTACCTCTGCAAAAAGGTGAAGCAGCCCCTGTCCTGGCTTTATCAGCCAGAGCGGAATAAGACGTGGATGGCTTTTGAAAGAGTGCTGTGAAGGATTATTGAAATGCCTATTGAGGGTGTAGGGGGTGGGAGTCGGGAGGAGGCCACCATGGTAGTGGACACCGGGGTCAGTCCCTCACTGTTGATTCTGGTTTTGGTTAGAAGAGACCTGTGCTCCCTCTGTGGGCTTTCAGGGCATGGGGCTCATTTAGTCATTGCTGAGTTTTGAGAAAAAAAATCATCACTGGTAATAATGAAAACACTGATGGCCAGTATTTATCGGGTGCTTCCTCGGAGCCAGATGCTGGGTTGTGCACTGTACAAGCGTTAGTTCATTTCACCCTCACAACTGTCCTGTGAGCTCACTGCTGCTGACTGTTTTGTGGGGGAAGAGACAGACAGACCTGAGGGGTTAAGTAGCATGCCTGAGGTCAGAGAGAGAGTCCCAGTCTCTAACAGGGCAGCCTCAGCCCTACACCCTCCCTTCCACCCCTCGCCCCCCTCCCCCGCCTTCACCTGAAGCTTTGTGTGGGTCTCACCCCATTTCCTCCTGCACCTTTGTCTCCCTCTGCACTCCAGCAGCAGGGCTCCTCTGTGGCCCAGCGCCGTGGAGAATTCATGCTAAGTTTCATCACCTTCCTCCCCGACCCTGTTCCTCCTGAGGAGTCCGTGCTGCAGCCAGGTGGGGGCCCCAGCAGCTCCCTTGGGTCTGGCCTCTTCCCCTGTGGGCCTTTGCCTCTGCAGCTCGGCTCCTCTTCATCACCTCCCATTCCTGCTCCTCCCTGAAATGCCCTTCCCGGACAACCGCCTCTGGGCTCGCCCCTCTGATCTCCCGGAGCACTGTCAAACCTCTGGTGGCTCCTAATGTAACCTTTCTTGAACAGTCACCAGTTCTGGACATAACTAAGCCCACTAGCCTACTTTTGCTTGTGGGGGCAGCAAACTCAGTACCTTCAGGGGCAGCAAATGAGGGAAGCGATGCATGAGGATGACAGGGAATGGTGGGGACTGTGGTGAAGAGGGGGGTGCCTTCCTGCCTCTGCAGCCCGCTCTTCCTTACCTCACTTCCTGTGCTCCTTAGAGATATTAAAATTCAAAGAAATAAAACCAAATACCATTAGCCATCCCTGCCTCCCGACAAAAAAAAAAAAAAAACTAAAGTAAAAAAAGCCTGTGCCTCAGTGTAGCCACAGTGTGATCCTTGTTAAATCATCTCATTCATCTTGGCATCCCCATATTGCCTAACACATTAAAGTAGCTGTGTATGAATTGCTTGTTGAATGACTACATGACCACACATGTGCCAGGCACTGTGCTATTACACACCTTATTTCTTCCCGTCTTCACAAGGGAGGCGCTATTTTCTCCATTTTGCCATTAGGGAAACTGAGGCCTGGAGGACTGAAATGATTTGTTCAAGGTCACACGTATGGGAAGTGCCCAAGGTGAAATTTGAGCCTTGACTTGCTGTGTCCTTCTGCCTGTTCTGTTTGGTCATGGAGATGCATACATGGGACACGTGGCACCTGCTTTCAGTACCTGCCCCGGGTAACAGGGAGCACTTGTGTGGCTGGTACCACCTGGTTGAAGTGCACTGCTCACCTTGAGGAGGCAGGGAGGGGAAGTGAGGACTGCAGAAGCAGGAAGGGTGCAGATGCCCCTCACCCCAGCACACCCCTCCTCCCTCAGCTTCCGGTCCCATCCCAGCAGCCTGGGGATGGTGGCGTGGTGACAGGTGCTGAGCTGCAGAGATGACGGCACTGCTGATTCCCCCATAATTACTGTCTGATGAGACACCAGAATTAGCCACTGCACAAGCATGGGATGCAGACATGGGGCACTTGCAGGGAAGCAGCTGAGCTCGGGTGAGGGAGCCTCTCCTTCCAAGCCTGGGGCCGTCTGGCAGCAGAGCAGGGGGGAGGAAGTAGGTTAGCAAGGAGGAAGCACTGTGTGGTTAATATGCCTCAGATATTATCATGTGGGCTTGTGGTTTTCCAGTTCTCAGAGTGACTGCCTGCCAGACAGGGCCATCCTGGGCCTCAGGCCACTAGCCCGAGAATTCCAGGCAGAGCAGGCTGCCCACTCAGACTCCTGGGCACACCCTTTGGTGTCTAGAGCTGGGGCTCTGAGGGACATAGTTGCTGGGAGATGCTAAGATTCAGACCAGACCCCTTGAGTGACATTAACAAGGCCAGGCACCAGAAGGTGAATGGAAGTGACTGGAAGGAGCAGTTTCAGCCGACTGGGCCAGGAACTTCACCCCTCCCAGGAGGGAGGAGTCAGGCTGGCCCCTGAGGTCTAAGGCTGGGGGAGGCCTGAGAGTTAGGAACAGGGGCCGAGGAAGGTATGTTCTGGCCCTGGAACAGGGCTCTTAGGCCCTGAGCATTTGTTTTTCCTGGCACATGTGCTGTGTGGGCAGGAGGGGCACTAGCGAAGACACTTTAGTAACAGAAGCAGACAGGAGTCCCCTGTGCTGCTCAAACCTCATCTGGACCATTAGAGCAGTTCTGAAGGCCACCAGCCAAGAGAGGTGGTGACATAGGGCTTACCCAACAAAGGGCGATACAGATGGCCAGCGGGGCTGGGCCACACAGGAAAGACCTGAGGGCTCATGACAGAAGGTTCCAGTTCAGGAGCCTCCACTCTGCTCCAAAGGGAGAGGTCATGACCTTCCCCAGGTTCCCCTGAGGGCCGTGGGCACAGACTGTGGCTCATTTTAAGGAAGGAGAAACCCCACAAGATGATTGGTGCTTTGGATGTAATGAGTTCTCCATTCCTGGAAGTATCCAAGACCTGACTGGCTGGAGCTCCTGATGTGCAGTTCTGTCTCTGCACAGCCTGTGGCAGGGGCTGGGAGGGCTTCATATCCAGCGCAGGTACAAGAAGGCTGCAAGGAGGTCTGTGGAAAGGCGGGTCCCCCAGAAGGTCTTTCAGGACTGTGGGACCCCCACTTCCAGCCTGGGTTTCTGTGATCTAGGGGTGGCTCTGCTTCCTCCCTCTCCTCCAGCCCTGGGGAATAGACTCCCCCTAAAAGGACTGGGTAGATGGCACCCAAGATTAGCTGGGAAGGAGGATTGTTTCAGTGTTCTCTTCTTAGGGTGTAGGATGGACAGAGGGGACCTGTGGGACTCTGACTGAATGGCTTAGATGAGTACTCACAGATGACCTGGGGGCAGAATCAGCATCTTCCTCAGGGGCAGCAGGGTGTAGGGGAAAGAAGAAGGACCTGGGCTAAGCACTGCCACAGTTGAGACCAGCCTCTTCCACTTAACTCTGACCTTGGACAAGTCACTCCTTCCTGAGCTTCAGTTTCTTCACCTGTAAAATAAGGGGTTTGCAACCTCACAAGGTGACTGTGAGAATGAAGAGGATGATGGCTGCACGAGCCCTTTCAGATCATCATGAATATGTGTGGGTGTTCAAGGGTTGTTATAATGGCTGGGCACAGTGGCTCACGCCTGTAATCCCAGCACTTAGGGAGGTCAAGGTGGGTGGATCACCTGAGGTCAGGAGTTCGAGACCAGCCTGGCCAACATAGTGAAATCTTGTCTCTACTAAGAATACAAAAATTAGCCGGGTGTGGTGGCACAGGCCTGTAGTCCCAGCGACTCAAGAAGCTGAGGCAGGAGAATTGCTTGAACCCGGGAGGAGGGATTTGCAGTGAGCCGAGATTGCACCACTGCACTCCAGTCTGGGCAACAGAGCGGGACTGTCTCAAGAAAAAGAGTGGTTATCATTTCATGGCTGGTCCATATTTCCCACGGGTTCCAGCAAGCGCGATGCTGGGTTTAAACCTCGTCACTCAAGATGGATGTGTGGATTGGAGAAGGGAGGATGGGAGTCTTTGTGTCTTTCGCAGAAGGGGAGACAGTTTATTTTTCCCCTGCCTTGAAGCCTGTGCTCCACCTTCCCAGATGCTGCTCTGATGGGAGGGCTCAGGTTAGACAACAAAGAGAACTTCCACAAGATGCCCCTGGTATCTGACCAGGCTCTGGCTTCCAAAGACTGCCTGGATCCAGAGGCCAAGCAGGAGACTTGCCAGGTCTCCTACCTTCTCCAAACTGTGAACCGGGCTGCCTTCGCCCCATCCTCCAGAGTCTCCCGGGATACTAACGGGGTGTCCCTAGGGAGAGAGAATCATGGACTGCAGATTCGGCTGTTTGTTCTTAGCTAGCTTTCAGGTTGGCAGATAAATTAACCCATGAGGTGGGAGCTAAGCCTTGGGTCCCAGCAGTTCTGTCCTTCCCCATCAGCAGAGCTGGAAGCTGGGCAAAGGCCCCCCGGCCCCCCTCACCCTGGTGGAGGCGCTGAGCACCTATAAAAGGTGGGATGAGGGCTGGAGGCACCCAGGTCCCAAAGGAGGATCTCACTCATGAACATCACCCCGTTGGCTAAGCACTGGTCAGAGTGGGGTGGCCTTGAGGTTACTGGGCCAACTCCTCTATTTTAAGACATTGTGTAAACACCTCAGCAAGGGAGCCCCGAACCTAGCAAAGAGGAAAAGGAGCTGAAGATGTCGCCTCCATGAGGGGCTCAGGATGGGCAAGTCCCCACTGTCTTTCACCCCAAGCTGGAGATGCATCTACCTGGCACTTAGCGGGCCCCAGATGCCCTGCATGAGCTGCATGGACTGGCATGGCACCCTCCCTGTCCATGTGGCATCTAAGGTGGCAGAGTGGGGCACCCTGGTGGGCCCAGGTATGTAGACCCCTGCATGTAGACTGTCATGAATATGTGTGGGTGTTCAGGAGTGGTTATCATGGCTGGGCACGGTGGCTCATGCCTGTAAGCCCAGCACTTTGGGAGGCCGAGGCAGGTGGATCACCTGAGGTCAGGTGGAGGGTGCAGGTGAGGTAGGCTGTGGCTGGACCCATGTCAGTGAGCAAGTACCGGGCAGCCAGGCGAGATGCGCAGGTTTGACGAGAAGCATGAGCAGATGTGTGTGCCTGGGCGATGTGTATGACTGAGGGTGTGCTGGGAACCTGGAGGAACCCTGCTGGTTCTAGCGGCCGAGGGAGCTGTCTGAGTGCTAGGGTCATGGGGCTGGGACAAAGCCTCCTAGGGAGAGCCTCTCCCCATGAAAGGTGGTGTCTCTGAGGAGTATATCAAGAGCATCTGGGCAAGGCTGGGTCTCCTGCCCAACACTGATGAGCCTGTTGATGAGTACTGGGTGTTGAAAATGCCTCCCTATGGGGAGGCGGGGTGGTGGGTGGGGCTTCTACCACTCACTGCCAACGGACTGGAGTCTCTTCCCCTGGAAACAAGATGCTTCCCCCGGGCATGCTTTCAGCCAGAGGTAGCTGCAGGGTGGGGGAAAGGTCCCTTTCACACACAGAGGGGCATAGCACTCAGGCTGGAGTGCCCCTTGGGGAGAAGGCGCTCAGGCAGCCTCCTCAGAATGATGGCAGAGCTGAGGACAGGCACCGGCCCCCTCCCTTTCCACCCTCCAGTGTTCCCTCCTCCCCTCCCGCTTGGCCTGTGTTCCCCTTGGCTGTTTCTCCAAGGAGATGTGGAGCTGACAGGACACCTTCCCTGGGAGCGTGAGCAGCAGAGTTGCCACACAGGAGTTAGCTGGTTAACATAGCGCCGCGTGGGCACATGCCAGGGCTGTTCCCAGCCTTTCCAGCTTCCGCTTCAGACTGGGGGTGACATGCTGCCCTCCATATCTCTGTCCCCTCCCTTCCCGGGGAAGCCAATTAGCCAGATCTTCATTAGAAGCCAAAGATCACAGCCCCACAGTCCTGGGTCTGATAGAACTCTGACAGTGGGTGGAAGGAAATCGGGCTCCAGGGTAGATCAGAAGGAACTGACTGTGCTCACCTGGGGTCTGCAGTCTGCATGCCTGTTGCCTGTTATTAGCTTTTGTTTCTTCTGCTGCTGCTGCTTTTTCTTTTTTTTTTTTTTTAAAAAAAAAAAGCAAATGAGAGGACTGAGGCTCGAGTGTCCCCTGACCTACTCAAGGGCACGTAACTAGTCAGTGGATGCAGTGGTTTTTGGTAATGTCACAGGTTTGCCTGCTGTGTGTGTGAGAGGAGGGACGGGGGGAAGAAGGGGGATTGTATCTCTGGAATTCTGGGCAAGGGGCTGACTTGCACATTTTGCAAGGACGGGGAGTCCTGTCTGAATGTGCAGTTGGGATCCCTGCGGGGGACCCTGATTTCTGTGTGGAGAGCATCCCCCTGGGCTGGGGGCATCACTGGGCCGTGGGCCCCAGCTTGTCTCCCTGTTGGCCAGCCTGCTGCGGTGTTTCTGTTTTGCTGCTGATCCTTCCTAAGGAGATTGTTAGTCTATGTCCTCCTGGGGCCCGTGGCCTAGAGAGGGGCTCCCCAGGCAGCTGCTTTCTGGAAAGTGGCATCGTGGAATGGAAAAATCCTTGTCCCTGAGGGCGAGGACCCCTGGGTTCCACTTTGGGCTCTGCCTTCAGCTCCTACAGATTGGGTCAGGCTTATTCTCGGAGCCTTGGTTTCCTGCCTGGGAAAGGCATGTGGCTGGAGAGACAGCGCTGTGGCTTCCCCATCGCAGTGACGGGTCAGGAGGGCGCCACCGCTTCCTGAGAGATGAGAGCTGAGGGGAGGCCCCACTTCACCACCAGGGTCTGAGAGCTGCTGTGCTGTGTGGCCTGGGGCCCTGGGGAAGGGACAACTACAAGCAGAAGGAAGCAAGGACTCCACAGTCACGCAGAGCCCGTGCAGTTGGTGGAGGTGGCACCGAGGCCAAGCCTGGGATCTTTGAGTGTCCCCAGAACCCCACCCCACTCCTGATGTGGTTAGTGGGCCTCCTCACCCCACCCAGTTCTGCCCTTCTGGGTGGAATGGCCCCTCTGCCATCAGGAGGCCCCAGTCTGAGAGGGGAGGTGAGGGTCCTGCCCTGGGAGTGCCCTGTTCTGTGCAAGTGGACGCCGTCAGCCTGGGATGGAAGAGCTGGCCCGGGGAAGGATCCGATGCCCACCCCCCCACTCCCCGGGTGCCCACCCACAGGGAGCTTGACCCCCTCAAATCTGCTCTTCCCATAGAAAGCCCCAGCAGCTCTGCCAGTAGCAGCCAGGGCCCAGGCCACCAGCCTCACCGCTCTTCCTAGGCAGGTGTCAGCGCCTTCCCCCAGCCTGGAAGAGGTCCTTTCATTAGATTCCGACTCATTTACCAACTAAGTGACCTTCAGTAGGTTTCAAATCTGCACAAATTGGTTTGTGTTTTTCTGCCTGCACAAAGCTGTGACTGGCAGTACCCCGCACCCTCCCCAGCCTCCCTTTGTAGCCCCATGTCCTGTGGGCTTGTGAGCTGGTGTCTTGACCCTGAGCACTTCCTGCCCTCCCTTCCCACCAGGGCTATACTCCAGCTCCTACCCCTGCCCAGACAGTGGGTCAGGGGCACACATGTGACAGCCTCTCAGGTCCCCAAGGTCCTCCAGGGCTCCATCATCCCCCATCCCACCTGGATGCCCAGCTTCTGTGGAGCTTGGGAAGCGGGTGGCGGGATTCCCTGGGCAGGGGGATGGAAGAACCACAGGGTCATAGGCCACAGTCCTAGTCCCCCTTCTTACCCCCACCCCTGGGGAAGGGAGTCCATATGGTGACTCAGGTTAGGTCACTCAACCTCCCTGAGCCTCAGTTTCCCTTGCTGTATGGTGAGAAAAATCAGCCTGCTCCAGACCCTTCTCCATGGTGGCTTTATAGATCAGGGCTGGTAGGTGAGGGGGGGCAACAGGTGTGTCACCTGCCAAGAACCACCTGACACCTCTTGCCTTGTCCATCTCTCCCCGCCCCCGTCCACTACAGTGCCCAGGGAGTGAGCAGGGCCCACGCTGGGAGGATGGCCTCGATCCCCCCTGGCATCGACCTTCTTCTCTGTCCTACTTGTCACCCTTGGTGGGGAGGGGAGCTGGCGTTCCTTGGAGACAACTTTCCTGGCCTTGCCCCATGTCCCTAGTGCCCTGCCCCAGTCACCAGGAGTCTTTATTTTCTAGCCATCTCCTCCACGCCTTCAAGTCAGCTCCTTCTCCCAGGCCCTGTCTCAGGCCTTCTGTCCAGTGGGCTCCCTTCCCCCTTCCTCTCTGTCTTCCCTCCTAGTCCAGGCAGACTCTTCCTGAAGTGGAGCCTGACATTCAGGGGGTGGTGCTGGGCTGGCAGGGAGTGGAGATCACTGTAGGGAGGTGCAGAGTTTCTGGCTGCCCCCCCCCCCCCCTGCCAGGAGCTAGGCAGGAGCCCCCTGTCTCCAATCCTCAGTCCAGCTGCCTCCTTCCCCCCCATCGCCCTTCCCCCATCACACGCCTCCATCTCCGAGGCTCTAGTTGGAGTGACAGGGAGACTCAACAGGGCGCTGGGTATTAGCAATTTGGGGGGATATTACACAGGAATGTTTACAGAAAGGCAATTGCCCGGAAAATGACTTTGGTTGCTGTGGTATGGGGCGGAAAAGATGGTTTTAGAAAACAGACACAGATGGGCTTCTGCTCCAAGGACCCACAGCCAGCCAGCCAGCCAGCAGAGGCTGAGGGGTATGGGCACATGAGGAAGGCAGAGCCAGGGAAATCCTGGGATGGGGAGGCCGATTCCTTCACTAGCAGGGGAAGCAAAGGATCCCCTCCCCTGATCCGGGTTCCCAGAGCCTCTGTCACGCTTGAGACATATCTAGTCCTGGTTGACCTTTGTCCTCTGGCCTCCAACCTCCAAGCACACAGTGTGCTTCCCGACTACAGCAGGCACCAGCAGGATGGAGTTGTCAGGCACAATCCAAGGTGGCAGTGCCTCGGGGCTCCTCCTGGGTGACTTGGGCTCCTGTAGCATTGGCTGCAGAGGAGGGACTGGGGGAGCCTCATGCTGCCTCATGTGTTTGTGTGTGTGCATGGGCGTGGCCTAAGGTGGGTCCTCCACCCTTCCAGCTGTCTTCACGCTCCCCTCCTGCTGCCCTGCATAGCCCCATGTCCTGTGGGCTTATGAGCTGGTGTCTTCACCCTGATCGCTTCCTGCCCTCCCTTCCCACCAGGGCTATACCCCAGCTCCTACCCCTGCCCAGACAGTGGGTCAGGGGCACACATGTGACAGCCTTTCAGGTCCCCAAGGGAGGGGTTTTGTCCAGCCCCCTGATCTCCACAGAGCGGGTTACAGGGACCTGATTTCCAGATCTCGAACTTGGGCCTGGGGAGGACTCATGTCAGGGGCCCCAGAAAGTCCTCTCCCTTTCCTGAGCTGGTGGCTTTGTTCTTCCTCTACTTTGTCCCTTTGCCTCTCTCCTTCCTTCTCCCTCCTTCTCCTCTCCTCTCCCCGTTCTCCTCCTCTGCAGATGACGTCATGTGTGCATGTTGCCCAGGGGCGGCCAGAGGACAGAGTAGAGGGTTACATCTGGGGTAAAGATGCCAGTTGGGGACCGGCTTGGTGGCTTATGAGATGGTGTCACTAAGATGTTGGGATCTTAATTCTCATAATGAGTTACAGTGATCTCATGTAAAAGAATGTGGTGGAGGATAAAAATAAATGAGGCTCATAAACAAACGTGGAATTTGGAATTGTTCAAACAAATGACAGCGTCACTCTTCCCAAGCACCTGTGCCGTCCTCCCAGCCGGCCACTGGGGGGCGCCCGCCACTTCCCGGCCACCCCAGCCTCAGGCCACTTTCACCTTCCACGTTTCCCAGGCGGGGCAGGCTGAGCCCAGGGTGGCAGAACCTGCCTTCCTCACCCTGCCCTTCCCCTCATTCGGATTCTGGATTTTGCCAGTTCTCGGCCTCTTCCCTGTGGCTTGAATCTCGGACTCAAAAAATTTAGTCAGCCTTGCACACTGAGGTTCCTTGGAGAAAAGAGAAGCCCTGAGCCCCTCCCTTATGTCTCTGGCTTCCCCAACCCCATCCCTGGGTTGCGGGGAACCTTCAGCCCAACGCCCCTCCCCCAGGGTACCCTAGCCTTGCTTCCCTTCCCCCAGAGTTCCCTGTCTCCATCTCTCTCTATCGCAATGCCGCATCCTTCTCCCAGGAGAACCCAGCCCTGCGTAAGACCCCTGCCCGGGTCTCTCACGCCCTTCCTGCCTGGAACAGGATGCATTGATCTGTGCAGGGCTGGCCGGTGCCTGGATCCGCTTGCTAGATTGGAATCGATCCCTGTGTCTTTTCCCTGGGCTGCTCAGGTTCAAGGAAAATCAGGGCCACTCCCAGGACTTGCTGGTGGCTGGAACAGGCGAAGGGGTAGCAGGGAGGTCAGGCTGCTACGGCCCAGCAAGCCCATTGCTGCTCAGGAATGTCTTTCATTGAAAACAACCTACTTTCGCCCGGCGCGGTGGCTCACGCCTGTAATCCCTGAACTTTGGGAGGTGGAGGCGGGTGGATCACCTGAGGTCAAGCTGGTCGGAGACCAGCCTGGCCAGCACGGTGAAACCCCGTCTCTACTAAAAATACAAAAATTAGCTGGGC
Organism: Piliocolobus tephrosceles; assembly: GCF_002776525.5. Taxonomy (NCBI): domain Eukaryota; kingdom Metazoa; phylum Chordata; class Mammalia; order Primates; family Cercopithecidae; genus Piliocolobus; species Piliocolobus tephrosceles. The sequence goes on along the minus strand of NC_045449.1, from coordinate 47,364,913 downwards.
ATGGTGGTGGGCGCCTGTAATCCCAGCTACTCACTCGGAAGGCTTAGGCAGGAGAATGGCTTGAACCAAGGGGCGGAGGTTGCAGTGAGCCAAGATCACACCATTGCACTCCAGCCTGGGCCATAGAATGAAACTCCATCTCAAAAAAAAAAAAAAAAAAGAGAAAAAGAAAAAAAGAAAAGAAAACAACCTACTTTCTCCACCATTGTCTTGCCAGCCTCTCACTCTGTGCCCAAAGGCAGAGTTTAGACATTAACATCCCCATTTTACAAATTAGGTTCTTAGGCTCTGAAAGGGAAGAGATCTGTAGACTGAATAAATACCTAAATTAATGAGGCTGGGTGTGGTGGCTCATGCCTGTAATCCCAGCACTTTGGGAGGCTGAGGTGGGTGGATGGCTTGAGCTCAGGAGGTGGAGACCAGCCTGGGCAACATGGCAAAACCCCATCTCTACAAAACAAAACAGACCCCCAAAATAAGTTGGGCATGGTGGCACGTGCCTGTAGTCCCAGCTACTCAAGAGACTGAGACTGGAGGATAGCTTGAACCCAGGAGGTCGAGGCTGCACTGAGCCATAATCACACCACTGCACTCCAGCCTGGGCAGCAGAGTGAGACCCTGTCTCAAAAATAAATAAATGGATAACCTGGGATCTCAGAAAAGTTGCCAAAACACCCAGGGTGTCTCTGGCCTGGGTTTTTCTCTCCCAACGTTCTGATTTCAAGTGCCTGGCCTGCTGAAAGAGTTAAAATCATTCCTGAGTCTTCAGAGCCCCCCAGAAGGCTGGTCACTGACTTCCCTCTCCTGAGGACAGGATGTTCCTGCACCCTCAACCAGAAGCCCAGGTTCATCCTCCCAGCTCAGCTGGGGCCCTGCAGAAAGAAGTTAAATCTATACAAAGTAGGAAGCCAGGACAGCTAGGCTACCCAGGCACTCCCTTCTCCGGGAGCCTCAGCTTACTTTTTTTGTTATATAAAAGCCAAGGATCTCAAAGGTTCTTAAACAGATTCTAAAGCTTTTCACATCAAAGCTCCTCCTTGCCACCGCCCCTCAGAGAGAGCAGATCGTCTCTTCTACCCCCTCCCCTCTCTCTGCCACCCCTTAGTATCTAGCTCCTGCACGCCTCACCCCAATGGCCCCAATGCCAGAGCACCTGGGGGCTGAGCTGCGGCCTGGAGGAGGCAGTGAGGGGTAGTCCCTGCTCCCCTGTCTGTGCGGGCTGCTCAGCAGCCCCTCCCCACTGCCCACTGTGAGATTTGTGGGACTGCAGTCATAAAGTGCAGCTGTGCGCTCCATGCCCTACCCTCTGCCTGCTCCAGCAGCTGGGAGCTGGGACCCCTCCTTGCCATAATCTGCCTGGGAAAACTGGGTGACCTGGGGACCCTCCCACTCCACAGTCACCACCCATCTCAGACTGGTACACTGTTTGCTCCACCCCAGACACACTGAGATCCCTCAGGAGGTAGGGAAGGAGGTGCTGGCATAAAGAGGGGGTAAGAGAGGGGATGAGGAGCTCTTTTGGCTCCAGGAAGGAAGCAGCTGGGAGATGATAATTGGAGACCTGTCCCAATGTTGTCCTGAGCCCTAGGAGAGCAGAGGAGCCTGGCTCTCTGGCATAAGAGGGAGGGGTCCTTCGGGTTCAGGCAGGACTAGGCCTGAACTGTGGAGCTGGATTCCAGCAGCAGTGCTATGGCAGAATCCACAAGGCCTGGGCAAAGGGAAGGCTCTTGGCCTCAGAGGGTCCCCTCCTTCTCACTGGTACCCAATGGACTGCAGACCTCTGGCTGGTGTTGAGGGTGAGTGGAGGAGGAGGAAGGTCAGGGGTTACTGGAGGCAACCCTCTGACTTTGGTTGGAGCCATTTCTCCAGTGCCCAGGGAACCCCCAGCCTTCTCCTGGAGGCATTATTCAGGCCACTCTCCTTCAGCCACACTTCTGGCCACTGTGGGTTGCCACAAATACTTCAAGGGCAGGGACTGGGCCCTCGGGAAGATGGCCCCAGTGTCCCCAGTCTCACTTAGTCAGGGGTTGTTTCACAAATGGCCATCATATCAGGAAACCTTTTGTACTGTACTAATGCAACATATATTTTTGTGGCCGGGCGCAGTGGCTCAAGCCTGTAATCCCAGCACTTTGGGAGGCCGAGACGGGCGGATCACGAGGTCAGGAGATTGAGACCATCCTGGCTAATACGGTGAAACCCCATCTCTACTAAAAAAAAAAATACAAAAAACTAGCCGGGCATGGTGGTGGGCGCCTGTAGTCCCAGCTACTTGGGAGGCTGAGGCAGGAGAATGGCGTAAACCCAGGAGACGGAGCTTGCAGTGAGCTGAGATCTGGCCACTGCACTCCAGCCTGGACGACAGAGCAAGACTCTGTCTCAAAAAAAAAAAAAAAATATTTTTTTTTATATATATATTTTTTTATATATATACATTTTTTTTTGGTTAGCTCACTTTGAACTTCAAATTTACTTAAAAGGAAACTTTATTTCACTACTATCCCAAGGAACTATATCCATGAAATCACTGGTTTGACCTTATAGTTGGGGCTTTTTCTAATCATTATGAAAAATAAAGGTATTAAAAAAAAAAAAAAAAGAGCTGGGTGTGGTGGCTCACACTTTTTTTTTTTTTTTGAGGTGCCTGATGCCCCAGTCCTAGGCCACACTTGGAGTGCTGCTTTGGGGCTGGTGGATTGTGGGGCTGGTG
>NC_045449.1:47348958-47362193 GCF_002776525.5 Piliocolobus tephrosceles | reverse complement strand
AGGCCCCCAGCAACTTCTTCCACCCCCAAGGGCATGGGTGACCTCTGGAACCCCTGGCCACTGGTCGTTGAGGCTGGAGAGTGCGGGCCAGCAGGGTGACCTCAGGGCTGGTGGGCATTTGGGAAGGGGATTCAGAGTTCTGCGTGGGACCTCAACCCCCGGCCTTCTCTTTCTTTCGCTTCTGTGCTGTCCTTTGTCCCCTGTACGTCTCTTATGGGTCTTAAGCTTGCGTCTGTGTCGGGAGGAGAGACTGAAGAAGGGAGGGGAGAGGTGGAGGGAAAGTCCCTGGGAAGGACTTCAGCTGTTCTGTCTGCTTCCTTTCTCCTTTAAGTTTGTTCCAAATCCATCTCTCACTGTCCTCTCTGTGCCCAGCCTCTCCTGTCTGTCTATCTGTCTGTCTCTGGGGAGGGAAGGGAAAAGGGGTCCCACTGCCCCAGACCCTGGGCTTCCATCTCCATGGGAAACCTCAGAGCGATTTTTGCCCTCATTCTCCCCATGTGTTCCCGCCCTGGCCCTTTTCCCAGCCGGCCCTCAGTCTTGAGAATAAGTATGTCCTGGACATATGCTAGTCTGAGGGAGGAGGCAGGGCTCCCCCTACCCAACCTCAAAGGAAGACTATGAGCTCCTTTTCATGTCTTTTAGGGAGCATCTAAAAAGCACCCCTCTTTCCTTCACCTGCTGGCACCAGCTTTAGGAGGGGAGGGGGTTGTGTGGCTGGAGAGGGTCTCAGGTTACCTTCTACCACTTTCATCCAAACTCCCTCCCCTTGGCCTCAAAGGGCGGTACTCCCCCCGCAGTCATTATCGCTCCAAACCCACAGAGGAACAGGAAGTATCCAGCCCTTGTTCCTCACCCCTCCCTGGGGGCCGTAGGCTCACTTTCCACGCCATCCACCTACCTCCCCCTTCAGTCCCTAGTGGGGTGCCGGGCAGGCCCTGCCTCGCGCCAGACGCCTCTCCACTCTCGTTAGTCCCAGGCCCCGCCCCTCCCCGCAGGGACCCCCGGTGGGGGATGGGCAGCCCCAGGCCGGGCGCGCCGTGACCCCGCCATGCCCCTCTCACCTCTCGCAGATCCGGAGCGGAGCAGCCCCCCCATGCTGTCTGCGGACGATGCCGAGTACCCGCGGGAGTACCGGACCCTGGGGGGCGGGGGCGGCGGGGGCAGCGGGGGCCGGCGCTTCTCCAACGTGGGGCTGGTGCACACGTCCGAGCGGCGACACACGGTGATCGCAGCCCAGAGTCTGGAGGCGCTCAGCGGGCTCCAGAAGGCGGACGCCGACCGCAAGCGTGATGCTTTCATGGACCACCTGAAGAGCAAATACCCGCAGCACGCCCTGGCCCTGCGAGGCCAGCAGGACAGGATGCGAGAGCAGGTGAGTGGGCTCCTGGCTGCGGCTGAGTCCGCGGCCAGCGGGCAGGGGAGGGGGTCTGACCCCGTGCTCCGTGCCCCCAGGCTCATTCCAACTCTGGGAGGCATCTGGAGCAGAGAGAGAAGGGGAGGAGCTGGGGAGCTGTCCCTCAGGACAGTGGCTCTGGTTGGCCTTTTCTGGAGCCTGGGGAGGAAAGGGGTGGGGGCTTGACCTCCAGACCTCTGCCTGCAGTCCGGAAAATTGAGAGCATGTGATGGGGCAGAGAGAGCCCAGCCTCTTTAACTCAGGCTGTTTGGGCAGAACTCTTCTTGGAGGAAAGGAGAGGAAGATAGCCTTGGGGACTTGTTCTGTGCCGGAGAGAGTCCATCCTGTGGTGCAGATGAGATGCTGGCCAGGGTCGTCGGCAGCTCTGTGATATGGACTCTAAGAGAGGGTCGGGCCTTGGGAGCCTCAGTGGGCTGGGTCTGATGTGTCCCCAGTCCCTGCAGCCTGCAAGAATGGAGCCCAGAACTGGAGCCTTTGACCTCTTTCCTCCCTGTTCCACCCCGTGGCTTGCTGGGTGACTTGGAGCTGGAGGCCTCCTCTCTCCGTGCCTGGGTATCTCTCCTGCCATCAGTAGGGCTTAGAGAGGAGACACAGCACCTCTCCCTGGACCAGGACCTGTCTCCTTCTATAGCGGATGGGATGGTTCCTTTTTAAACCCCCCCCAGAACCTCGGGGTCCTGAATGCATCTCTCCACCCAAGTATGAGCTTCTTGCCTGTAAGAACATGCTTTCTGGGTCTAGCAGCCTGTGTACAGTTCTGCAGTGGTGAGGCGCCTGCATGGTTGATGCATATTGGCTACTGAGACTCAGCCATTGTCCCCCTGGGTGAAGGGACTGAGGGGAGGGACGCACATCCCATCAGCAGCCTTTCAGTCAAACCTGGGGTTGCGTCAGTCCCTGTCTCCCTTTTCCGGGTTCTACTGGATGTAGTTGAGGATAGGGAGGAGTGTCTCCACTCCCATCCTCACTGCAGGGAACAAGACACATTGGCACATTTCTGGTACCTTATCTGCCCCCTAGTGCCACCTCCAGTTCTGTCTGGCTTTTGCCTTTTCCCAGCTCCAAAGTCCTTCTGGGAGCAGGATGCAGATCAGGATTAGAGAGAGTTGAAGATGAAGATGTGGCCCTCATCCTCAGGGTGCCCCTCTCATTGGGTTCCTGCTGTGTGCACTGGCTTGAGGAGAACGGCAGGGGCATTTGTCATCTAGCTGGGGAGGGGAACAGTCAGTTGGGAGGCGGTTTAGAGGAGGGAAGATCACAGGCAGGCCTGATTAGGGAAAGCTTCCTGCACTAAACTGGGCTTAGAAAGATGAAAAGCATTTGCATAGGCCTAGAGGAAGAGAATGTTGTTTTAGGAGTGGTGGGGGGTGTGTGGCATGGGCATAGGCCTGAGTTGGTTTGGGAACTGGCCCAGAGGTCCAACTGGCTGGCTAGAAGGCTCAGGTGGGAAGTAGTGGGATGTGTGGGGGCTGAAAAAGTGGGGCAGATGGTGGTGGCTAGGATGGCTGTGGTTGCTTTTGGATGGTGAATAGGAGGGGAGAAGCGGGGCTGGAGGCAGGGGAAGGAGAAGAGGAAGAGTGTATCAGGGATGATGAAGGGGAAAGGATGGACAGATGGGAGTTGGAAGAAGACCAAGTGTAGATCTAAAGCTAAGCTGCCTGGGCCTAGAAGGCAATGACAGAAACACCTGGGCGACAGGGTATATGCCTTGGAGAGAAATAGGAGGGTTGGAGGGAAATGTTTGGGGGTGGGGAGAGGACTATATGGAGATGGGTTTGAGGAGTGGGTAGGGCATTCTTGGGGATGCTCTTAAGGCACCAAATGCACTACTCAGGACTCCAGAGAGGCCGCAGCTTCAGGAGAGAGTTGAGCACGGTCACAGCAGATATAAAGTGGACCTGGGATGCTGAGTGGCCATCAGGGAGGAATGGGGTCTAAGAAGAGAGAAAGCCCATGATGTTTGGGGAAAGGGGACCAGGAATGTTCTACATCCACGAGGAAGTCCCAGGGGATAAAAGGCGCCTGGACAAGGGGCCAGCAGGAGGGTGACCAGCCCTTCAGACGTCCAAAAGGATGGGGAGAAACAGACATTGCGACTGACAGGGATCCGTGGGCGCAGAGGGTATTGAGAGCTTGTGTCTTGTGATGTGGTAAAGTAATGGTCAATTTCAGGGGTTAGGAAGACGGGTTGGTGAAGGATCAGGAGCCCTAGCCACAGACTTACTTTGGGGAGATTGGGCCAGGAAAAGGATGAAAACAGCTGGGTGGAGCTTCCAGAGGCAGCAGGCCTGGGAGAGAAGGCATGTCTAAGGGCCTTAACATGTTCTAGCATGTTCACCAGCACAGAGTGTGGAACTCAGTAAATACTTAGGAAATGAATTTAAGCCCAGCCACCCTCAAATCCATTCCTTTCTTCTTTCACTCATTCGTTTCCCCACTTAGAGTGTAAGTGGGCAGGATCTATGGCCCATTCACTTGCAATGGAATGCTTGGTGCCTAAGCATGGTGCCAGCTCAGGCAGTGTTTGTGGAATGAATGAGAGAATGAGGGAGGAATGAATCTGAGGATGCCAAGGGGATAAACGGCCATGGGAAACAGGTCCTAGAGGAATCTGGAAGGATGGTCTTAGGTGTGGGGTGGTCTTGGGGAACGAAGCGGGTGGAGTCACTTCCACTAAGATACAGAAAAGAAAGATATGCTGTGGGATAGAAACAACCGGGGGAGGCTTCTCCTGCCCAGCGGTTCCTGTTTCTGTGAGGTAGATGTGACATCTTCAGTGAGGAGGGGACGAGAGCTGGGGAAGGGGAGATGGTAAGGAGCAGCTTCCTTGCCAGTGTGCAGAGGGGCATCCAAGAGTTGGACACAAGGCCAGGCACAGTGACTCGTGCCTGTAATTCCAGCACTTTGGGAGGCTGAAGCCGGTGGATTGCTTAAGCCCAGGAGTTTGAGACCAGCCTAAGCAACATGGCTATCTCTTAAATATATATATATTTATTTATAATTAGCTAGGCATGGTGGTTTGTCCCTATAGTCCTTGCTACTCAGGAGGCTGAGGTGGGAGGATCACTTGAGCCCAGGAGGTTAAGCCTGCAGTGAGCCGTGATTGTGCCACTGCACTCCAGCCTGGGAGACAGAGTGAGAATCTGTCTCAAAAAAAATAAAGTGGAGATGAGAATTTCAGGAATGTCTGATAGGGAAGGCCCTGCCCTGGGCTCAGGGAACCCCCGGGTCTAACAGAAAAGGCAGACATCCAGAAACAGAGCAGGGCTCTAGTTAGAGAGATACCCAACCTAAGGAAGGGACTTGCCAGCGTCGCTAGACCCCTCTGCAGTATGAGCTCTGTGCCAAGGCTTGCCCCAGGAATGCCCTTCCCTCCCAGTCACAGTACCCCAGCGGCTCCTGCCCGCTTCCCCTAATGGGGTGTCCCCCGCTTCGCACACACAGGTTGGCGGCTGGACCGTGGACCCCGTGTGCCTCCTCAGCTCCCTCTGCTCCCACCTCCATGGCGACTCCGCCCCCTCCGGGGCTGGCCAGCCGGCCCAGGTGAGTCACCCACCTCCACCCCACCCCCCAAGCCCATGGTGGAGTTTGGCTTTGGGGAGGATTTTTTTTTGGAGGGGGGGTGTTCAGGATTTTTATTTAGCAACATTTTCTCTTTGGTGTAGGAGCCCCTACTTTCAGGAGACTTCTATGCCCCGTACTCACATCTGTCCGATGTCTAATTCCCTGTCACTACCTCCCCAAGCCTGGTTGACTTTGGAGAAGGAATTTTTTGAGGGAAGATACTCAGGATTTTTAAAAAAGTTTTTGTATCCCTTTCTCCTTTAAACGAAGTCCCCTGACCTTGCTCTGTGGGTTTTATGCCCTCCTCCCACTGAGGACCATCTTATTCCCCTCTCCACACCCTCCCCTTCCGTTTCTGAGCAGATCCAGCCTTCTCCAGATGTCCCACCATCAGGAAGTTCTGCATGAAGTCTCTCTCTCACCCTTCTTGCTAAGTTCATGGCTTAGTCTCTAATTTTTAAGAAGACTTGGGTATCAAGCCATCTGTTCTGAACTTATTCCCCTCTTCCTCATCAGGCTTCGATGTCCGTTATGGGAAGATAGATCTTAGCTTAGACAGGGGCACATGTAGGCAGGATACTAGGGGCCTGGGCTCCTGGCTAGGCCTGGACATTGCTATGGGAGAAAAATAGGCATCTGAGGCCCAAAATAGGCATCAGAGTTGCAATGGGGACGGGACAGCCCAGGGGAGGTCTTGACTTGAGGACGTTCAGCTGTAGGAGGCAGAGGAGGGGTAGTGGCAGGGAATCCAGTGGAAGCAGAGTGCTCAGGTCCTTACACACCCTGCTTCCCCTAGAGGACAAAAAGGCTTGGCTTTTTCAAGGAGAATGAAGAGAAAGAAAATTGTGACCACCTAGGAAATGACAGGCCTTCAGAGGGAGGATGTTTTAGCCAACTGTAACTCAAGTCTAGTAACAGATTGGCATGCTTGGCATCACTCACAGGGCATTCAGCCCAATTTCTTTCCCAGTTCCCAAGCCCCATCTTGGCTGAACTTTGGGGAACAGGAATGTGTCTGCCCCCAAGGCTGGATGGCAAGTGGGACAGACTTGTCCTGAATGGCCAAGTGCATGGCGGAGACCAAAGTGGGGCTAGGACAGGGATGATGATAGGACAGAGGACGATGTGATATGCACAGGCAGGGTTGGGGTGCCTTGGCTGCCCAGAGGTCCTCCCCAGATGGAGCATCTTGGGGCTGTGTTAGGGGCTGGATGATGGACAGGAGTGAGGCTGGACTGGGTGAGCTCAGTTGTCCCAAGTCAGGGGGCTAGGGGGCTGGGGATTTTGGCCTGTCCACATCTGGGATCTGCTCTGATGGGGGAAAGGGGAGCGCTTGAGCAGACCGTCTCCTGGGGCTCTGTAATTAACCAGGAAAGTGTCTGTGCATAGGATCTTGTCATCACTTGATGCTAATCACACTCCCTGCCCCTAAGGCTGAGTCTGAGGCTCCCTTTTGTCAAGTGCAGGACCAGAGACTTTGGAAAGGCCAGAACCACACAGCAGGGCAGGATCAGAGGCCATCTAGGAAACTTAGGCATACTAGGTCTCCCAGACTTGGCTAGGGATTAAGTCACGGGAGAGTTAAAGGCCAAAGGTGCACAGCGAAGACCCCGCTGGGGAGAAGCTGTGGGCTCTGAAGGTTGAGCAGGAGGCAGAACACTGTCCCCTCCGTGACCCTCTACCAGGCGGGACCTTTAGGGATGGGGGCAGTGAAGAGGATCCTGGGAGGGGACCAGAGGTTGGACTCCAAGCCACAGCCCCTCCCCCGGCTTCCACCAGGCTGTCTAACCTCCCTCCCTCCTGCTGCAACCCGAGTCCCGGGCGCCGGGCCGGCGTATCGGGTGACCGCGGCGACGCAGCCACCAGCCTCCGCCGCTCCTCTGCGGGGCTGCGCCGGCGGGGCCGCGCCGGGGGAGGGGACCGCGAGAGGGGATGTGCACGGCGGCGCGCCGCGCAGCGCCAGGTGGAGTCGCGGTTACCGGGGCGACCGGGGCCCGGGCCGGCACGGCGGCGGCCGCGGCGGCTCTCGCATTGCAGCAAAGGGCACCAGCGGCGGCGGCCGCGGCTGCGGAGGCGGCCGGGGGAGAGAAGAGCCCGGGCGGGTGGGAGTAGGGGCCCTCCCTCCCCCGCCGGACGCAGGACCTGGGGCTAGGGACCCCCCGCGTACACCTGTGGCCGCAGGTAAGGGGGAGCGGCTGTGGGGGCCGCGATCGCCGCCTCGGGTTGGGCGGGGGGCGGGGACACGGAGATGGGGGCCCGCTCCGCGGCACCGAGAGCCATCCAGGGGTGGGGGACGCCCAGGCCATTGCAGGTTCCGGATCCCTGAGAAACGCCTCCTCCCCTCCCCCACTGCATTAGGTGCCTTCGGCGTGGGCCGGCCCCCACTCCAAAATCAGGCTGGCGCCCCCTCCCCCAACCTCGGAAAGTCATGACCTTCCCGGGGTGCGCCCTCGCCCCCAGCGTCCCACAGCACCCCCCCACCCACCCACACACACACTCTGCATTGGGAAGGAGATGAGGGTGTCATCCGCATATCTGGAGGAGAGGGTCGTGCATATACATCGCAGTGGGGGCAGGCGCCCTATGGGGGGCGAGTGGCTTAGCCCCAGCCGGGGGGACGAGTGTTTACACGGACTCGTGTTCATGGGAGTTGAGAGGTGGGTGTGTGCACCGGTGCAGCAGAGCCAGGGGATTAAGGAGCCGGTGCGGACCTGTGGGTTGCTCTCCCTCCTTGGAAGATGCGTGGTCGGGGCTTGAGGTCAAGAAGGGGTCATGCGCTCACTGAGCCTGCTGGGGATGCCTGCCCAGGGGAGGAAAGAGACCTCAGCTGCCTGGGCCAAGCCTCCCCAGGGACCCTAGCCCCTCCACTCCCAGGGCAGGAGGGCTGAGGAGGGAAAGACCGGCAGCAGGGGAAGTAGGAACCCGGCTACCAGTGGCTAGGACGGAGGAGAGAGGAACGGAGTTAACTCCTTAACTCCCAGAGGGAAGAAGCTGTTTCCTCTTCTCACCAGGAGTTTGAGGACTCCCTGGCCTGACTTCCTGGGGCCTTGAGAGACACTCCCCTCCCCCGTTTCTCAAAGCCTGGTTCCTAGGGTCCTGTGCTTCCATCTTACCCTCTTAGAACACCTCTCATTTTGCCCCAGCTCCTTTTAAGATTCCTCCCCACAAGTGGTTGCCCCTGCTGGGGTCTCTCCTACTCACCCCATTATTTATTTCCCCCTTTCACTGTCTTTTGGGAAGGTGAGACCCCCTCCCTGACTATGGCAGAAGGGGGCAGCTTTGGCACTGGAAGATTTGGCTTGGGGTGGACAGCCAGACCTCTCCTGACTCTCCCTGCCCTCTGCCCTCCTAACTGGGGGGTTTCTGGTGTTGGGAAATTCCCAGGGAAAAGGCCCAGAAGGCTGAGCAGTGCTGGGTGCCAGGAGATGGAGGGAGTGGTGCGAGACCTGAGCATTCAGAGATCCCACCCTCCAGTCATGGCTCGGTCCTATTTTATTGACATTCATTCATCGTCACATACTTGTTGAGCACCTGCTATCCACCAGGTACTGTACTGGGCACAGCAGGAGGAACAGATACCCTGGAAAGGGGTGAGGAGGTAAAGGGCGCTGGAAGTTGGAAGGAGAGTGACTAGGAATGTCCCACCTTAAAGAACAGGGGAGGAACCCTTTGTTCTCAGTCACCCTAGTCTGTCCCATGGGTTAAATCCTGGAAAGAGACAGAGAAGGGGATGGCTGATATCCCCGGAGGCCTCCCCCACCTCAGTTTGTCTCACCAGAGACACTGAGTTGCCAAGAGACTGTGTCTCGTTCCTGGTGGGGCCAACATGAAAGAGGATCATTCTTCCCACTTTCCCGAGGGAGGACAGATGATGGAGGGGCAGGATTCACTCACGTGCTCTACAGATCAGAGCCTGAAGCTCCAGATTTTGATCTCAACATCTCTCATGCATCCAAGTGACCACCACAAGCACAGCCCCTCTTCCATCTTTATCCTTTGAGGGGCTTGACTGGTCTTTCCTATGGCACTGATGCCACTCAGTCCTCTCCCTTGGCTGCTGCTAGTGATATGTCCCTTCCAGGTGACTGCCCCATGGATGTGCACAGCCTTGGGACCCTGGGGCAGGCCCACGTGGTGGAGGCCGTAGCCAGTGTGGCTGTGGTAGGCCCTGTCCTTATCTCCCTCCCAGGACAACGAGGTGGGCCCCAGTCATCCGAACAAGGTACCCTGAGTCTGATGTGTTGACATTGGTGGCAGGGTGGGAGACAGGACATCTTCTATCTCTTTTGCATCAGAGGTCACTTCCCTGACTCATGATATCTGGGACATGATAGGCATGGGACAGTGACACCCTGACCAGGGGCTTTCTCTTTGTACATGGGTGGCTCTGAGGCTGTGTGTGTGTGTGTGTGTGTGTGTGTGTGTGTGGTGTGTGCATTGCTTTGTGTGTGTTTCGATAGCCAGGGTGCGTGTCTCACTGTGGGTGGGCACCGTGTCTCTGTTTCTGTGGCTGTGGTGTTTTGAGGGTGAGTTGAATGCTATCAGCACCTCTTGTCCTCTGTGACTGGCTGTGGTGCTTGTGAGAGTGTGTAAGCGAGGCAGGGGCCTGGAGGGAGGGGAACACGTTTGTGTATGAGTGGGGGCGGTCTATGTGTGAATGTCTCTGTCTCTGAGTTTCTGTTTGTTTCCAGGGCTGTTTCTGACTGGGGAGCCCCTCTCTCAGTAGGGGTGTGTGTGTGTGTCACTCTGGGTGTCTGTGGAGATGTCCTTATCAGAAGATATGTCTAAGAGTCTGTGCTCAGCTGTGTGTGAGCCTGCATGTTGCAGGGAGCTATGGGTGGCCCATGTGTGTGCCACCCGTACCTGGTGTCATAGTAGTGGTGGGTGAGGGACTCGAGGCCTTCTCTGCAGAGCGGTCCATCACCGCTGGGTCTACAGATGTGACTGTCCTCATAAACCTTCCGGTGCCCTCTGCCTGCCCACTCCCTTTGCTACCCCTCCCCTTCCCCAGGCCACAGTCAGCTGCTGCTGGAGCCTGTTACTTGGCCTCTGGTCTCCCCTACCCTCAGTACCTGTGGGCATCCCCTAGCACCACTGGGGGTGGCCTCAGTCCAGAGATGATTCCAGGCATTGGCTGGGACACAGACTACAGACTTTGTTGTCCCCTTCTCCTGCCTGGTATGTGACTGTTTGTTTGTTTGTTTGTTTGTTGTTTGTTTTCCAGAGCGAATGTTGGGGGAATGATGGGGATGATGGCTTAGGAGGGGGTCCTGGCAAATGACCCTCTTGGTCCCAGCCCCAGCCCAGTGTCACCCCCACCCCAAAGGTCTGCCTGAGGTAAAGCCTCCAGCCAGAGTGCCCCTCGACTCAGCCCCTTCCACCTCCTCTCTGCCAGGAAAGCATTCCGGTGGCCCAGGACACCCTGGCATGGTGTTTCTTCCCCCAGGGGTGCCCTGGATGTCCCTGTCCTCTGCCAGTGGCTCTAAGGCCTGGGGATCTTGTCTGCTCGTGCCAGGCACCCCCGGGCCAGGCCATCTGCTGCCTCCATCTCCCTGCTGAGGCTGGCACCGGTCAGCAGGGTGCCTCGGCTTTGCCAAGAACCAACCCAGCCCCAGGGCTGCTCCTTCTTTGTATTAAGCCATCTGGAAGGGCCTTCTGGTCTCTAGGGAAGGTAGGGCAACCCTCGGTTACTGCAAATGAGGGGGACTCTCCGGCTCCCCATTCTAGGGATGCTAAGAGGGATGTGAGGAGCACTCCTCAATCAGCCAGCCAGCCACTGTCCCCAGTCTCCCCAACTCCCTTCACTGCCCCCAGCTCCCCAGCCATTGATTGCCCAGTGAGTGAGTTTCCTGGCATCTGGCTGCTCTGCTCTGTAAACTAGATCCATCATGCTGTATAGGCCTCTCTCTCTTGGCCTTGGCCACAGCCCCCCTCCTCCGACCCCTGCCCCATTTACCCTGATCCACCCGATCCACCCCTGCCCCGGGTCTAGTTCTGATCCCACTCTGCTCCATTCAGACACTTTCTGCTTGTCCACCCAGAAGTCTAAATACTTTCTCTCAGCAGTTATGGCCACTCATCCTCTGGCCTCAGCCTCCCACTCCCCACCCTTTGCAGCCTAATCTGCTACTTTCCCAGCTGCACCCCAGCCAACGTGGACTAGCGACTTCCCTCAACTCTGTCTCCACTTGTCTGCCCCTGGGCACTTGCCCACACCATACCCCCTGCCCAGCAGGCCTCTCCTCCCAGTCTCCAGCTGCTCGTTTTTCCAGACCCATCTCAAATGCCACCTCTTCCAAGCACTGTTCCCTGGCCTGCCATTTCTCTGACCCCACAGCTCAGCTTTGTCACTGCCTCTCTTGTGACTGCCTCATGGGTTTGCTCTATCACCATCCTCTGTGCCTTTTCCCACCGGTAACTCTGTGGGGAGTCGCTGTAGCGCCTGCTTGGGGCCATCCTGGGTATACCATGGTGTTCCAGGTCTCAGCAGAGAATGGATGTATCAAGCATGACTTCCTTCCTGCTCCTGGGAGGGTGGAGGGCCCTTGTCCTAGGGCTGAGTGCTGAGTTCCAAGGGTCTCTAACCTGCCCCTGCCCCTCTTTTCCCCTCCTGGGCCCCCTCATAACCATCTCTTCTCTTATTTCCATCAGCAGCCAAACTACTGGAGTTTCAAGGTCAGTGTGTGATGCCTCTGCTCCCATGACAACTGCATGTGCTCTCCCTCCCCTGCCGCTGCCTCTCCCTTGCACAGGCTTTGCGCTGGGGTGCGCGTCTGCACGGGCACCTTCTGGTATGGGCGGTGGGCCTTGGGGCTGCAGGCTGTGGCTGCTGCTTTGGGAGAGTCTGGGTTCGCCTGTCAGGGGCTTGGGGATGGAGTGGGAGTTTGGGCCACCCTTGCCGGGGGTCTGGGCTAGAAATGCTCAGTCCCCAGGCATCCCTAGCCCCTGAGGGGCATTTTGGAATGGCATACATTTTCCCTAGCCTGGAGAGACTGCTGGCTCTGAGTTAGGGACCTAGACCCTTGTTGTGGGCCCTCTTCTTTGAATTCATATCTCACCTCCCAGGGAGGCCCTGTAACTGTGATGGGTCCCTCTCCCTTTTCTTACTCTCCACCATGGGGGCTGGTCAGTGCTAGGCAGGAGACTCATAGTCCTACACCCTCAAGCCTTTTGTCTAAGTGGAGGGCTAAGCTCAGGGATAGGTACCTTCCTGCCTCCTCCTGAGCTCTGGCCTTTCCAAGCTGAGAGAGCTGTCTGCCCCTCCCAGGGTATCCTGCTGACCCCTGGGGGAGCAGCCTCAGGCACCTGCTTGCCTCCTGAAGTCTCTGGCCTCCCAAGTCCCAGGCATCATGACGGGGTGGGAGGCATCCCACCCAGACTTCCCAGGTGTCTTACTTGCATGCATTCTTCCTAGGACTGCAAGAAGTCCTTGAATCAGAGAATCATGGGGTCAAAGTCACGGTGTCAAGCACAGCCTCTTTGGAGGAGGCAGTTGAGGGTAGTGGTTAAGTGCATGGACCCAAGAGCCAGGCTGCTTAGTGGTGAATTCCATCCAGTGTGCTGCTAACTAGCTTGGTGATCTGGGGCAAGTTACATATCCTGTCAGCTGTGGTTTCTCCTCTGTAGAGTGGAACGACAATGTCTGCATCATATAATTGTTGTAAAGACAGGAAAAAAAAGGCCGGATATGCTGGCTCATGCCTGTAATCCCAGCACTTTCGGAGGCCGAGGCATGTGGAACGCTTGAGCCCAGGAGTTCGAGACCAGCCTGGGCAATGTAATGAGAACTTGTTGGCTGAGGAGAGAGGCTGAGGTGGAAGGATCACTTGAGTATGGGAGATTGAGGCTGCAGTGAGCTATGTTCGCACCACTGCGCTCCAGCCTGGGTGACAGAGCAAGGCCGTATCTCAGAAAAAAAAAAAGAAAGAAAAGAAAGAAAGGGGCCGGGCGTGGTGGCTCAAGCCTGTAATCCCAGCACTTTGGGAGGCTGAGACAGGCGGATCACGAGGTCAAGAGATCGAGACCATCCTGGCTAACACGGTGAAACCCTGTCTCTACTAAAAAATACAAAAAACTAGCCGGGCGAGGTGGCGGGCACCTGTAGTCCCAGCTACTCGGGAGGCTGAGGCAGGAGAATGGCGTGAACCCGGGAGACGGAGCTTGCAGTGAGCTGAGATCCGGCCACTGCACTCCAACCCGGGCGACAGAGCAAGACTACGTCTCAAAAAAAAAAAAAAAAAAAAAAAAAAAAAAAAAA
>NC_045449.1:47307351-47348858 GCF_002776525.5 Piliocolobus tephrosceles | reverse complement strand
AAGAAAGAAAGAAAGGAAAGAAAAGAAAGAGGAAAAAAAAGAGGGGATGCATGTTCCTGGCAGTGCCTGGCTCCTGGTGAGCCCTACATGGTAGCTCACCTCATTAGCTACTGAATCATGGACTCTGCCTTGATTCTCAAACCTAGAAATCAGAATCGCCTTAGGAACTTGTCAAAAATCTCGAACCCCAGGCTCCAATCCCCAGAGATTCTAGTTCAGTGAATATGGGGTCCTGGAAAGGGTATTTTAAAAAGCTCCCAAGTGACTCCTGTCTATGGACAACCTCTGGGAATCTCAGATCCATGAGCACTCCCTGAAACACCCTGGTGATAGGCGCTCTCTACCTCCCATGGCGACCCCTGTCCTCTCTTTGGAGAGCTCTGCTTGACTCACTGTTTTGTTCTTCTGCCATCTCCCTTACAGTGGGGAAGTCCTTCTGGATGTTTCACTTTCCTCTGCCCTATTGTCTCAGCCCAAGGATGGAGAGAAGTGGCAGTAGGTTTTCCCTCCTCTCGAGAGGGTTTTCTGTACAGGCTGTGAGAATGGAAAGATGCCCATGGGGCCAGGAAGTGGTGGAGCAGGGAATGTGGGCATCTCTTCTCCCAGGGTTTTGGTTTCTGCCTTCTTGGCAGGCAGCTACCCCCAGGATCCCTGCCCTGCCTCCCTTCATTTGGACCCCTGTTCCACCTCCTTACTGGCACCTCACTGGTGTCCCCCCTGGCACCATGGCCACCCCCTACTCTTCATCATTGCTGGCTGCCTCATGCTGCCTGAATTCTGTAGCCCCTCATCTGCACCAGCCTGGCAACCACTGACCTTTTAGTTGCCAGGCAACCCCATGACCACCAGACCAGACCTGGTTCCCCACACTGCTGCAGAGCTCCCCGTCCTTCAGCTGGGATGAAGGTGAGACAGAGGCTCTGATGTGGGCTGGCACTGGTGGTCAGCCTAGAGCTGAGCCATAGCCTCTCGGTCACAAGCACAAGTGGCCCCTCCCTGCTGCCCCAGCCTGTTTCTATGCTGCCTTCCTCCTGCCAAGACCCACACCCACCCAGTGGTCAAGGCATTGTGCTTGAGAGGGGAAGCTTCCTGATCCTCACATCTGATCTATTATGGTCCCCAAACCCTCAAGGCCACCTTGGGTACAGCTGGGATACTGCCCATCAGAAGACGATGCTCTCCCTTTAAGAGTGCTAATCCAATTGGAACATTAAATTGAGTTAATATGAAGATGGAGATTAATTAGGGGTAAATCAGGAATTGGGGAGAGAGGGAGCTGAAGAGGAGAATAAATGATTCCTTTTTAGAGATATTTTATTGTTGTCTTTTTTTTTTAATTGTAAAAGGAATCTATTCACACAGTTTTGTAGAGAAATCTATAAAGTAAAAAAAGAAAATTGTCAACCCTGAGATAACCAGTGTTAATGGTTTTGAGTGATTTGTTGTTAAAAATAGACAATTTGTTTTACAAAAAAAATATAATTGGGCAACATTATTTCTTGACAGTATATATATATGTAATACATATGTGTATATAATGCACATAACATGAAAAGATGTAGATCGGATTCATTACCTCACTCCTTGTATCAGTTTCTGTACAACCACCAGATTTCTTGCCCAGGGACTAGGGCAGAATGTCAGGGGCTGTGGTCCTGAGTGACATCCCCAGGTTTCAGCCGAAAGTAGGCTCTTAAAGTGTGGTTGAAATAATCCTGACTCCTCCTCCCCCACGGAGAGAGCCATCAAGCATCCTGTGACATCCTTCCCTACCCCCAGCCAGATATCAGCCTCAGCTACAGCTTCAGAGAAGTGGCTGCTGTCTCTCAGAGGGTCCTGGGGGAGGCTGGCTGGCTGTGTGGCAGCATGTGCCCTGCAAGGAGGGGCTGAGGCCTGGCACATGTGTCATGTGTGCATGTGTGTCACATCAGACTTAACATGTGTATTGTGGGCACTGGGCAGGTCATCTCAAATTCAGGTCCAGCTGGCTTTGAGGAGTTTGGGATAGTTTTCTCAGTCACCCTAAATCAAGGACATTCCCTCTGTCCAGCTCTGTCAGGGTCTGCATCCCCTCAAAGCTGGGATCCTGGGGTCCCAACTCTCTTTGCTTTCTCCCTGGGCCCTGCTTCCCACCCCCACCCCCACCCTCTGAACTCCATGAAGAATAAATTATCCGCTCACAAACCCACCACTTAATTAATGTCTGGAACTAATGCCCCAATTTGCTCAACTATTCTGCTGCTCACGTCGGTAACAAATTTGTGTTGTTGTTGTTCTTCGGAAGCCTGAAATAGCAGCCATGCCCATGGCTCCCACTCACATGGCCTCTTGTCTGTCTTCCCAGGGTGCCTGGGTCCTTTGCCCACTCCTTACCTGCCAGGTGTCCCAGGGAGGCCAAGGCCAGGAGAGACTGGGGAACTCTCTTGTGGCCATGCCAGGAGTCTGTAATCTGTTTGGGTGTCGCTGGCTGGCAGGACCTTCCCAGGCCTGGATATGGGCAGTGACAAGTAAAGGGGGGTGCTCATCCTTGATTCCTCTCACCCTGCTCGGCCCCTGCAGACCCGCAGCTCACGTCACACTCAGGGAGCCCAGCCCGGGCTGGCAGACCAGGCGGCAAAGCTGTCCTACGCCTCGGCCGAGTCGCTGGAGACCATGTCGGAGGCCGAGCTGCCCCTGGGTTTCAGCAGGATGAACCGCTTCCGACAGAGCCTGCCTCTTTCCCGCTCGGCCAGCCAGACCAAGCTGCGCTCCCCAGGTACTGCCCGCCCGGTCCACCCTCCCTCCCGGCACAGGCTCCTCCCTCTGCTCTTCACTCCCTGGAGCCCCCTCCTCCCCTGCAGCGTGCCACCTCGCCTCAAGCTCTGCTCTCTCTCCCCCAGCAACCCCAGCTCTCTCCATCTCTCTCTTGCCCTCAGCATCCCCACCCGACCCCTTTTCCTCCAAGCCTCCTCTCTCCCTCCTGCTTCCTTTTCTGTCCCTTTCTTTCATCCCTCCCTTCTCTCCCATCTCCCTTCTCTAACTCTCTCCAACCTCTCTATCAGCTCACTTCCTCTCGGTTTCCGTCCCACCTGCTCCTACGCCCACTTCCATTTCCTTGTCCAAATTCCTCCAACTGCCTGGAGTCCAGTGAGTGCCTTGAGAGGTCGGAGACCCGGCCTGGCGCCCCCGCCGGCAGCATGAGAGGTGCCTGGGTGCACCTGCACTCGGGGGCGGCGTCTGGCCTCAGACCCTGCCGCTGCGGGGCTGGCGCAGCTCCCGAAAGCTCCCCGCGTTCTCCTGGAGGGCGGCGTGGAGACGGCGGCAGTGACAGCGAGGGCGGTGTCTCCTTCGCAGGGGTGCTGTTCCTGCAGTTCGGGGAGGAGACTCGGCGCGTGCACATCACGCACGAGGTCAGCAGCCTGGACACGCTGCACGCACTCATCGCGCATATGTTCCCGCAGAAGCTCACCATGGGCATGCTTAAGTCGCCCAATACCGCCATCCTCATCAAAGACGAGGCTCGCAACGTCTTCTACGAGCTGGAGGACGTCCGGTGGGCGTAGCCCCAGGGGGATGCGGGAGGGCTTTCCCACACTCCTCCTCTGCCGGGTGCTGGACCCCGCCGGCCCTTCCCCAGCTCCTTCCTGACCCGATCTCAGCCTTTCCCCTCCCCTCCCAGAGCCCTACCGCCCCGCCCCCTTCCTGGGCCATCTCAGCCCCACCCCCTCTCTAAATCATCCACCCCCGCTGGTTCCCTTTGCTTTGAGCTAACCTGAAAATGGCGCCTGAGACCAGGAAGAGGCCGGGGTGGAGGCTGCTCGGGGTGTGTGCTTGTGGCAGGCAACCTGAGCAAAGGATTTAGGAAAGAGTTGGGGCTCCCGGTGCCTCTGGCCACCCCTCTTCTCTTGGCCTGGAGAAGCCACCCCTTCTCCTTGTGCACGGCTGGGGGATGGGTGGTGACCCCCGTCTCCCCGCCTCTCCCAGGGACATCCAGGACCGCAGTATAATCAAGATCTATAGGAAGGAGCCCCTGTACGCTGCCTTCCCTGGCTCACACCTCACCAACGGGGACCTCCGGGTATGGCTGGGCATGCCCAGGGCATTGGGGAGGCTGGGCACATGGGGTCCAGGGGAGCAGGGTCTGGGGAGTTGTCATCGGGAACCAGGGCCAGTTTTGGAGAAGGGAGCATAGGGGCTGAGGGATTAGGGAAGAGCCGCTCTCCCACCTGCTACTTTCCTCTCCATTCCGGGCCTGTCCACTTGAGATTTTGCTAATTTGCCTCCAGATATTCTAAGGCCTCTCTCAGGAGCTGGAGCCACCGCTTCCCCTTCCACTTCCCACCCCTCACGGTAGCTGAGCTGAAGGTTACCCCCTGGTGCCTCTTCATCAGCCACCTTTTCCGCCATGCTGGAAACCCTGATGGGGAAGTGGCCCTAGACGCAGCAGGATGGAGGGAGGGCTGAGACCTGAAGGGACTTCCTAAGCGTCAGGGAGGAGATGCTGGCTGCTCAAGCAAGGGGCAGGGGTGTTCTTGGTGACCAGCCCCGTGGGGTTCCGGGCTGTCTTCTGCGCAGAGAGAGATGGTGTATGCGTCGCGGGAGTCGTCGCCCACGCGGCGCCTCAACAATCTGTCGCCAGCGCCTCACCTGGCGTCAGGCTCGCCGCCGCCCGGGCTGCCGTCGGGGCTGCCAGCCGGGCTGCAGTCCGGCTCGCCGTCGCGCTCGCGTCTCTCGTACGCCGGGGGGCGCCCGCCCTCGTACGCCGGCAGCCCGGTGCACCACGCGGCCGAAAGGCTGGGAGGCGCCCCGCCCGCCCAGGGCGTCAGCCCCAGCCCCAGCGCCATCCTGGAGCGGCGCGACGTGAAGCCGGACGAGGACCTGGCGGGCAAGACGGGCGGCATGGTGCTGGTGAAGGGCGAGGGTCTCTATGCCGACCCCTACGGGCTACTGCACGAGGGCCGTCTGAGCCTGGCCGCGGCTGCCGGCGACCCGTTTGCCTACCCGGGAGCTGGCGGCCTCTACAAGCGCGGCTCGGTGCGCTCGCTAAGCACCTACTCGGCCGCCGCTCTGCAGTCCGATCTGGAGGACTCCCTGTACAAGGCTGCGGGCGGCGGCGGCGGCCCGCTGTACGGCGACGGCTACGGCTTCCGCCTGCCGCCCTCGTCACCGCAGAAGCTGGCCGACGTGGCAGGGCCCCCCGGAGGCCCCCCGCCGCCGCACAGCCCCTACTCGGGGCCGCCCAGCCGCGGCTCGCCAGTGCGCCAGTCCTTCCGCAAGGACTCCGGCTCCTCGTCCGTCTTCGCCGAGAGTCCTGGAGGGAAGACCCGCAGCGCGGGGAGCGCCTCAACGGCCGGAGCTCCCCCTTCGGAGCTCTTCCCTGGGCCTGGGGAGCGCTCGCTGGTTGGGTTCGGGCCGCCAGTGCCAGCCAAGGACACGGAGACCAGGTGAGGGACGTTAATCAGGCTTCAGGGACTGGGGGTGGGGGGTGCGCTGCGGAGAGGGTGCACGGCAGAGTCCGTGGCAGGTGTGTGTCCTGGACTGAGATCCCGGAGTCCTTTGGAGACCTTGAGTAGTCTTGAAGGGTCGCCAGAAAGCATCTTGGATGTGGCAGGGAGGGCATTGGAAAGACCAGCTTGTCATTTTTCTCCCATCCGCAAGATTCAAGGGGGTAGTTGAGAGGTCCCCAGACGAGGACTCTGGAGACTTGTGTTTGCATCCATTTTCTAAGCTTCGGTTTCCCCAACTGTAAAATTGAGGGGCTGAACCACTTTTAGTGGTTTTCCAGCTTAAGAGTTTGCAGCAGTGAGAGCTGTCCAGCACCGAGACAGCTGAAGTCCACTAGGGAGGAGGGTGCTGTTGAGAAATGGTGACAGGGAAAGGAGCACATTCGGGTACCTAGCCTCCAGGCTGAGAAGCCCCTGCCCATCGCTCAGTCCCCTCCTAAGGGTGCAGGGCTGGAGAAGGTAACCAGGGCAGTAGGTAACCTGCGCCCTCAGGCAGCACTGCTGAGCAGTGAGAAGCCATTGGCCTTCACACAGCTCTTACGTGGCCTGTGTGCCAGGCACTGCACACGGTACTGTCAATGCCAAGCTGGGCAAACCCAGTTCCTGTCCTGGTCTAGTGGGGAGACACTCAACATACCTCCACTTCCCTTGGGTGGTGTGGAAGGAGGGGTTCCTTGGGGCTCCTGGGGTCTGTGGAATGTTTTTGGGAGGGGGTCAGGAGAAAGGCAGAGCAGGCAAGGGAAAGCATTGCCAGGCATGGACAGATCGTGCAGCCTTTAGGGAGGGAGTGAAAGGTGAGATGGGAGGCTTTGGACTTGATCCTTAGGCATTGGGGCCCTTTGCATTGTCTGTGTTTTGGCAGCCAGGGATAGGACGGTGTTTCTTCTGGTTACCAATTTAGGAATGGGGGGCTGGGCAGGAGAGACCCTATGCTCAGAGGCGAGGTTGCCCAGACCCCCTTCCTCCCCAGGGAGCGCATGGAGGCTATGGAGAAGCAGATTGCCAGCCTCACAGGCCTGGTGCAGAGCGCCTTACTGCGAGGCTCTGAGCCTGAGACCCCCAGGTGAGGCCCCTCTCCCAACACCACTGCCAGGGCCTGGGGGTGGAGCAGGAGGAAGGGGAAATGGGCATCAGCCCTGCCAGTGTCTCACTGGGTGACCCTGGGTGAATCCCTTCCCTTCTCTGGGACTCTATCCTGACATCAGAGAGCTGGAGGAGATGACATCTAAGGTCCCACCCAACTCTGGAGGTCTGGGGCTGGCCTGGACCCCCTAATGGCTTTTTTTCCCTGTGCCACAGTGAGAAGATTGAAGGCTCCAACGGAGCAGCTACCCCCTCAGCACGTGAGTGACCCTCCCCTCCCCCATCTTTGTTCTCTCAGAGCCTGTTTCCTAATCTATAAAGTGGGGATTAAGCAATAGCTGCATCACTGGCCTTAGCCCAAGAGGTCTTTGCCCTGGCACTTTGGTCCCCACCCTTAGGGCTGGCCACTTGGGGCAGGTAGTCAGAGCCACGGGGTTCTCTGGCTATGTGGTGGAGAGTAGGGAGGACCCTGTCCCAGCCCAGTCCTTCCCAGGCTCACAGTTTGTTCACTTTCTCCCATCCTCGTGGTCCTCTGCAGCCTGTGGGTCAGGCGGCCGGAGCAGCGGGGCCACCCCCGTGTCCGGCCCGCCCCCGCCCTCGGCCAGCAGCACCCAGGCAGGGCAGCCTACCGCCGTTAGCCGGCTGCAGATGCAGCTTCACCTTCGAGGCCTGCAGAACAGCGCCAGTGACTTGCGCGGCCAGCTCCAACAGTTGCGCAAGCTCCAGGTACCGCCCCGTCCCGGGCACCGCCCCACCAACGCCCACCTACTGGTCGAAGCCCCTTGCCACAAGTCCCGTCCCATCCCCTACTACCTCATCCTTTTCCCAGAGCTCCCACGCCCGAGTCCTTCGCCGCTCACTGGTCTCTCTCCGAACCCTTTCTCCCCTTCCCCTTTCTTGAGCTTCCGCCCCCTCGCTGAACCTCCGCTTCCTCACCAAGGCCCTACCCCTCGCCCGTATCCCCCTCATTGAGCCCTCCTTCTCCTTCCCTGAGTCCCCATCGCCCTCCTGGAGACCCAGTCACCCACTGAGCCCCTCCTTCGTCAGTATCCCTCGGGGGAGTTCCAGTTCCTTCCTGCCCTGCAACCCTTTCCCTAAGTCAGCGAGAGCCCTTCCCCCAAGTCGCCTCAGCTCCTCCCTCCTGAGCCCTGACAGTCTCCCCCGGCCCTGCCTGGCAGATGGTCCCACCTGTCAGGAGCTTGGCATCGCCGTGTCCGCTCCTCAAGCGGGCCCAGGGCCCGTCAGGTGAGGATAATGAGCAGAGACAGGCTGGGGAGGGGGCAGAGAATTGCCATCTGGGCAAAGGATAAGGTCTTGCCCACTGCCGCCATTCAGGCTTGGAACTGGGTTGGATCAATGGTTAACTTAGTCTTCCTGTCCCAGCCGTGGAAACTCCATCAAACGCCAGCGCTTGAGTCCTTCATTCCAGTCCCGTCCCCATTCCGAGATGATGGAAGCGACAACTATGCGGCCGCACTGTCGGCAGGGACCTACATAGGGCCACACCCTGTCCCGCAAATATTCCCAACCCCTTCTCCTGCCTCATATTCCCCAGAACTTAACCTTGCCCTCCTCCCCCTGCAATAACCACCCCGTCACTGCTGCTTGCGGCCACAGCCATGCAGCTGCCCCTTTGCATGGCCCATTTAAACGCTCCTCCCTCCACGATCCCCATCCGTTCTCCTCCTGCCTCTGTTCTTCCCTAGAACTTAGCCCTCTGCCCCTGCCCTTCGCCATCCCACCCCTTCGCTGCTGCCTGAGGCGGAGCCAAGCAGCTGCATCTTCTGCCGAGCCCCGCCCTGGATTGGGCAATCCTCTACCCGCCTTCTCCCGGCCCTTCCCCTGCCGCGCGCCTCCGCTCCCCCCACCCGGGTCCATCCGTCCGTGCGTCCCGCAGCTGCAGAACCAGGAGTCGGTGCGCGCGCTGCTGAAGCGCACGGAGGCAGAGCTGAGCATGCGCGTGTCGGAGGCGGCGAGGCGGCAGGAGGACCCGCTGCAGCGGCAGCGCACCCTGGTGGAGGAGGAGCGGCTGCGCTATCTCAACGACGAGGAGCTTATTACCCAGCAGCTCAAGTGAGGCTGGGCCCGCGAGGGAGGGAGCGGTGGGGGTGCGGCCGGAGCGACCCGCCACCTGGTTTCCCTGGGAGGCGCAGCTCCCTTCTCTCTGAGTCACAGGTGGCGTTGGTCTGTTCTGAAGCCTGATTTCCTTCTCTGGCCTGATTTCTGTGTGACCCACAAACCTTTGATCGGCTGGCATTATTCCTGATTTCTTTTTTCTGGCTTGATGCCTGCTTTGCTATGGTCTTGCTTCATAATGATCCACACTCAGGCTTCCTGTGGCCTGCAGCTTCACTGTCATCTGGCCAGCTGCCTGATTTCCCTCTGCTCTCTGCCTACTTTCATTTTGGCCTGTGACCCGTGCAAAGTGACCCTGGGGTAGTGCGTTCAGGTGGAGCGTTCAGGTGCCGCCACTGCTGTAGCCTGGCGCTGACCAGCCACCATTGGAGATCTGATTCCCTGATCTCTGAGTCCAGATATAGCCAAGGAAAACCCACCTTCCTTCCTAGTGCGGCTGGAACAGGGCTGAAGTGTTTTCAGAAGGAAGGAGGAATCATGAACACTCCGCCTCCACATGCTTAGGCTTGGAGGGGTTAACAGAAGACAGTCTTCTGATCCAAATTTAGCAAATGGCTGTCTGGCCAACCATTCCATTGTCTGGCACCTTTGAAGGGAGATGCTGCCTTTCAGTGTCCATTCAGGGAGTGAACACCCCCACCCTGCTATCCCTCGCCAGTGATAGGGATCTGAGACAAGAGGCCCTGCTCCTTCCTGTGGACCCCCTCTTGGTGATACAGGGCACTAGGGGACCTGGAGTCCAGTGCCAGCCCTGAGGTGCTGAGTGACCAGGGCAGTTCCTGCCCCTCTCTGTGTCCCAGTGTCCTCATCTGTACCCAGCATTAAGCTTTTCACCTCTCTTTTCAACAAGGGGTTGAGTTGTACTGGCTGGGGACTCCGGGAGCCAGGAGAGGCTGCTCCTTGGAGCCCAGCTTCCTCACTAAGTCATAAATGAGCCTCTTGCTAGGGGCTCCTTGAGATGGGTCGCTGCTCCTCAGTCTGGGGCCCACATAGCCTAGTGGTACATGTGCATGTCAGCAAGACCCAAGGCAACAATTGCCATGACACCATGTGGCTGAAATAGGGTAAGGGGCCACCCCATGGGGACATAAGCCAGAAGCAGCCACCCCATCACTCTAGGTGTGATAACTTAGTGATGACTCCGGCCAATCTCCAAGCAGATTGGCAGGTACCATCTCTCCTCACCCAGGGAATTCCATTTCTCCAGATTTTCTATCCTTTCGTTGTCCCTTTTCATTCAGCCCAGAGGAGGGGGTTTGGAATATTCAAAAGGAATTTTACCGAGACATTAAAGGAAAATTAAAGGAGATCTAAAAGCACAGAGCCAGAAGATACGAAAGGACAGATTTATGCCACTGTCATTATAAGTGTTTGGTCCTTGGCTCCCTGAGAGCCTTGGTTCTCCAGGAACACAGACTCCACACCCCCTGCCCCATTATCAAACCAATTATTCAGAGAGCTTGGGACCTGCAGTACTGTTTCTGGCAGGATTCTCCATCCTCCTGAAAGGGGGCTCCTGCCTCTTCCGGGTTGGGCAGATACTGGGCTCCAACTTGGCCATGAAGGCCCTCCCTGCCCAGCTCCCATAGCCTTCCCAGGCTTTAACCCTGCAACCCCCCTACCCCATACTCTGGCCATAACCCCTGCACACTTACTCTTGCTCCAATTTGCTATGCCCCTTCCTCTTTCCTGGCAACTTGCTGGAAGTTAAAACTGGTTCTGTTTCATTCAGCTTGACTCACTCACCTGTTCATCTAGCCCAGCACTTAAGGTCTGTCTGGGCATTGCCTTTAGGTGCAGCCTCTGCTGACTGAGACCTTTTAGGTCCTGGAATCCACCTTTGCCTTACCCAGGGCGAGCTTTGTAGGTATGCCACCTGTGCAGTCATTCAGGGCCCCACGCTCGGAAGGGTCCCATTCTTGGTATAATGCTCTGCTGTTGCCATCTTGAAATTCTTAATAATTTTTAAACTAGAGGTGACATTTTCATTTTGCATCAGGCCCCATAAATTATTTAGCTGGTTCCATTTTGACTCTTCCCTGTTGACCCCTCCAGGACTAAATCTGGGTTTGGAAAGCCTAGCCACTTTTTCCTCCAGTGTCTAGACTAGCTGGCCTGGGACTCATTTGCAGAACTTGCCCAGGTTAGAGGCCCCACAACTTTGGCAGATTGGATGATGAGAAAATCAAGTGGGGAGGCCTAGTCCCTCCTGCCTGGGAGTTGCAGTGTTGTCATCTCCTGAAGTCTTATTTGAGTCCTTTACATGACAGTCTCTTCCTCTTCTGAGTGATGTTTGGGAGTGACCATTTTATAAAACTGGCACAGCTTGGACCAGTCAGGTATCGCACATATGAGCAGGGGAGTTGTTCTTTCCCATGTAGTAGGGCGAGAGCTGGGCTAGGACAGTGTATGGATTGGGGTCAGCATGGGTGATGTTGGTGTAGTGTGGAAATGAGATACAGCGGAACCAATGGCTGATGTCAGATGTGAGTAGATCCTGCTCTGCCACAAAATGGCTGTATGACCTTGGACTAACTAGTTAATCTCTATGAATATCTTTTTTCCTTTTTTTTTTTTTTAAATGCCAGAGTCTTAGTTAGGATAGCTAATTAGTTAGGGTAGCTTGCTATAACAAATAAGCTCCCAAATTGTTTAGTAATTCAAAAGTAATAAACATATCTTTCTCATGGAACAGTATTGGGTGTGTTAGGCGGGTGGCTCTTCTCCGTGCAGTAAATCAGGGACTCAGGCTGATGGAGATTCTGCTGTCTTCAACATGTGTTTTCCAAGATCACCCAGAGAGTTTCCAACTAACGAAAAAGAAAAAGGAGCATGGAGGATCTTACATGGGAGGTTTTTGTGGGCCAGGTCTGGAAGCAGCATGTACTCCTTCCACTCATCTTCCATTGGGTAGACTTCAGTTAAATGGCCACTTATCACTGCAAGGCGGGCTGGGATGTGTAGTCTAGGCTCTGAGCCACTGTTTGTCTGTGTGTAAGCTGGAGATAATAACTGTTCCCACCTCCAGGATTTGTTTAGAGGATTAATCAAAGTAATGAAAGCCAAGGCTTGAGTGTGGCACCTGGCATACAGTAAATGCATAATACAGGATAGCTCTTTAACTGGTAGTGCTGCTAAGTCACAAGCTTTTGCCCTTGACTCCAACCCAGTCTGTCTTTTCACCTGTTAGTTGGATGAAGATGGGTAAGGTGTGCTGATAAGATTTGCTGATGACACGGAGCTTTAAACGGGAGCAAATCTGTTGGATGATAGAACTGAAATTCAAAAGTTGTTTGCACCTAGATTGAGCTGAAATCCAACAGATGGGATTTGACAGGAATGTATATAAAGTTCCACATTTGGGTCAGAGATGTCAGCGACTCAAGTACAGAACTGAGATGACCTACCTGGGCAGCAATTTCTTCTCTCTCTTGTTCATTCATTCCACAATTATTTCCCAGAAATCTACTCTGCACCAGGCACCATGCCAGGTGCTAGAAACCAGAGATGAATCTAGAAGACATGGTCCTTGCCTGCCTGGGGTTAGTAGTCCAGAAGGCTGCACAACCCAGCCAACAGGAGCTTCAGCAGTTTGGAGGGCAGGAAGCAGACCCAGCAACCACAAGGGGAAGGGCTGGAGGAGAGCTTCCCATTGAGACCTGAGGATCAGTGGGAGTTAGCACATGTGTGTGCATGTATGTGTATGAATGAATGGAATATTCTAGGCAGAGAAAACAGCATTATAAAGAGCCAGAGAGGGCAGCACATGTAGCACCTCAGAGCAGTTCTGAAGGGTTCTAAGCAGAAGCCAGATGGGACGAGGGGTACAGCGGCACGGAAAACAAGAGCAGCTCCCAGGCACTGAGCCCTTGCCGCCTGCATTAGCTCATCCAATCTACCTGATGGCCCCCATGAAGGGGGAACTCTTTTTTTTTTCCTTTTTTTTTTTTTTTTTGAGATAAAGTCCCACTCTGTTGCCCAGGCTGGAGTGCAGTGGCACCATCTCGGCCCGCTGTGACCTCCCCTCCTGGGTTCAAGTGATTCTCCTGCCTCAGCCTCCCAAGTAACTGGGATTACAGCCACATGCCACCATGGCCGGCAAATTTTTGTATATTTAGTAGAGACGGGGTTTCGCCATATTGGCCAGTTGATCTCGAACTCCTGACCTCAGCTGATCTGCCCGCCTCGGCCTCCCAAAGTGCTGGGGTTATAGGCATGAACCACCACACCTAGCGTGGAATTCTTACCATCCCTATTTTTTGGACGAGGAGGTTGAAGTCCAGAGATATTAGGTAACTTGCCCAAGATCTCTCCTCTGGCAAGGGCAGAGCTAGGATTGGAGCTTGGATCAGTCTGACTCTAGAACCAAGTTTTCAAGTACCATCTTCCTGCCCTTTTTGGCTGCACTGAAAAGTTTGGATGTTAGCCTCAGGATGATGGGATCCATTTAGGGTTCAATGGCAGGAGGGATGACCTGATCTGATTTACAGTTTAGAAGGATGTAGGGTCTTAAATGACACAAGTTCAGCATACACTAGCTGAAAATCTAAAGCAGCTTTGGCCCTCAGGAAAGAGGCTGTGTGGTTGGATCATTTGGGAGAAGGGCAATGAACATGGCAGTTTCCCCCGCAACAAGAGACCTCCCCAGGGGCACGTGCTCTGCCTCTGGTTCTCTGAAAGGCAACCAAGTTCTCTCTGCTTCCTTGGCAGAATAGAATCAGGGGATGCAAGTTACAATGAGAGATGCTTGGGCAGATATTGTTGAGGATCAGAGCTTCCAAGGGGTACAGATTGTACAGGGCACCTCTTAGGGAGAGCTTCTGAAGTCTCCTCATCTCTGAGATTTGGCATTGCAGATTTTACTTGAGCATGTGGTGTGGTGGCTGGCTTTTATGTTTGTTTGTTTTTGAGACAAGGTCTCCCTCTGTCACTCAGGCTAGAGTGCAGTGGCACAGTCACGGCTCACTGCAGCCTCAACCTCCCGGACTCAAGCGATCCCCCTGCCTTAGCCTCCCCAGTAGCTGGGACTACAGGCACCTGCCACTACACCCAGCTAATTATTTTATTTTTTTGTGGAGATGAGGTCTCCCTATGTTGCCCAGGCCGGTCTTGAACTCCTGGGCTCAAGAGATCTGCCTGCCTCAGCCTCCCAAAGTACTGGGATTACGAGCATGAGCCACCACGCCCAGCCTCCTGCTTTTACTTTTGATCCAACTGGTGGCCTGATTTATTTCCAGCTGCCCAATTTCAGGGGGCTGGGCTGGCATCTCAGGCCAAAAGAGCTGAGAGGGTCTCTCTGTGGCTGCAGTGACCTGGAGAAATCGGTGGAGAAGATCCAGAGGGACGTGTCCCACAACCACCGGCTGGTTCCTGGCCCTGAACTGGAGGAGAAGGCACTGCTGCTGAAGCAGCTCGGGGAGACGCTGACGGAGCTCAAGGGTGAGTCTGGGGCCTGCAAATGCAGCATGTTGTCCAGGGCGGGGCAGTCTGCCACATTCCAGCCACCATCCCCTCCTCCCAGTCTGCGGTGCTTTCTCTGGCCCCCGGCTCATACCTTCCTGTCTCCGAAGCTCACTTCCCGGGCCTGCAGAGCAAGATGCGGGTGGTGCTGCGCGTGGAGGTGGAGGCGGTGAAGTTCCTGAAGGAGGAGCCCCAGCGCCTGGATGGGCTCCTCAAGCGCTGCCGCGGGGTCACGGACACACTGGCCCAGATCCGAAGGTCATTCTGTCCCTGACCTCTGATTTCCCATGGGGTCACACACTGGGCCCAGACCCATAGGTCAGACTGAACCCTTACCCCAACTCCCCCAAAGGTCACTGACGTGCCGACTGAACTGGCACCTCAGCTCTGCCTTGTGACCCCTGCATGCTGTAGACCTGGCTTCCTCTTATACCAGGGCAGTCACTCCTCCCCAGGCCCTCCCACCTCTCCTGCAGCATCCCAGGATGCTGCCTCCCACCCCATCTCCCTCAGGCCAGCCTTCCCACAGAAGGGTCATCACCTGCTGGCCTCACAGCTGCTCCCAACTCTCCCAACCCCAGGCAAGTGGATGAGGGTGTGTGGCCACCCCCCAACAATCTCCTGAGTCAGTCCCCAAAGAAGGTGACGGCAGAGACTGACTTCAACAAGAGCGTAGACTTCGAAATGCCACCCCCCAGCCCCCCACTGAACCTGCACGAGCTGAGCGGACCAGCTGAAGGAGCCTCTCTTACCCCTAAGGGGAGCAACCCCACCAAAGGCTTGGACACTCCTGGCAAGAGAAGTGTGGACAAGGCTGTGTCTGTCGAGGTGCTGGGGCCAGGGATTGTGGATGGGGCCGTGAGCCAGGTTCACACATTCTTATGACCATCCTTCCTAAGGTGGGAAATGCCAGTCATGTGGGTCTTTTTCCTTGGGGGAGGAGGGCCAGTGCCCTAATGGAAGTCTAAGAAGCACAATGAGGGTGACATTAGCCCTCCTAGACAGAAAGCATATTATGAAGCTACAATAATCGAAGCATTATGATGTTTGCCCAAGAATAGACTATGTAGTCAGTGAAATAATAGAATGCCCAGAAATAGATCTAAGTTTATCATGAATGCAGTATATAATGAGGGTGGCATTCCTACCCATGGGGATGCCATGTCATACCCACGAGAAGTCAAAGAGTCTTCCTGGAGGTGGGATCAAATATGAGGCTTCCTTTTCTATTTCTTGCCTCTGTGGCTTGGGGGGTAGGCTGAGGCCCCAGAGTTCCTGGAGCTGGAGAGCTACCTTGGTCCTGACCCCTGGATCCCTCTTAAGGCTGCAGAGCGAGACTGGGAGGAGAAGCGGGCAGCCCTGACCCAGTATAGTGCCAAGGACATCAACCGGCTGCTGGAAGAGACACAGGCAGAGCTGCTCAAGGCCATCCCTGATCTGGACTGTGCCAGCAAGGCCCATCCAGGCCCGGCTCCCACTCCAGACCACAAGCCCCCCAAGGCCCCCCACGGCCAGAAGGCAGCCCCCCGAACGGAGCCCAGCGGGAGGAGGGGCTCAGGTATGGGGAGTAGTAGGGCTGGTGAGGAGCCCAGCATTGGGGAGTGCCCTCCTCGGGAGCTCAGGCTGATGGGGGAGGCACTGGGGACTCAAGATCATTGTGGCCGGGCTGCCAGGCAGGGAGGCCCTGGGACACCAGCCGCCACTAAAGGGAGACTGGGACCCAGAAGGACAGGGCCAGCTGGATTCCATCCCGGCTTTTCCCACTTCCTGGGAAGGGAGCCACTGAGAGGACCAGGCAGGGAGGACAAGCAAGTCCAGGCAGTCATCCGCCTCCACAACTTGGCTGGGTGCATGCCACAAACCAGGCTGTGTTGAGGGTGGGTTCCAACGCTGATACTGACACAGTTCCCATGGTCCCCAGCCTGAGTCATGGTCCCGGGGTAGGCAGAAATCCAGACCAGAAGTGGCAGTCATCATTCCTTCATTTTATTCATTCCTGCAATGCATATTTGTTAAGCACCTACTGTGTGCTAGGTGCTGGAGATATGCAAATAAGACAGGGCTTGCTTTCAAAGAGCTCAAAATTTAGTAGGGGAAATAACACTGACATTTGTGTGTATCAAGCACTTGCTCTGTGATAAGAACTGTTCCATTGCTTTTAATGTATTCATCCTTACAGTTTTATAACAAGCCCAGGAGGCAGGTATGGTAGTTATTCCCATTTTACAGAGGAGGACATAGGCTCAAAATGATTAAGTAATCTGTGCCGGGTCATGCCTAGTATGTAAACCAGAAATAGAATGCAGATGTTAAATGTAGTAGCAGAGGTGAATGCCGGTACTGTGCAGTCCTGGTGGAGGCCCTAGGAAGGAAGGAAGGGGTGGCAGGAAGGCTTCCCTGAAGAGGTGACTTTTCACTGAAGTCTTGCAAATGAGTGGGCACTTCCCTAGCCAGTGAGAGAGGGTACTCCAGGGTGAGGGAACAGTGTGTGCAAACGCCTGGAGGTGTGTGTGTGTGTGGTGTGGCCTCAACAGGGTCCAACCTGGGAAGCAGCAGGCAGAGCTGTGGCTGAAAGCCTGGTAGGTGCAGAGGTGCTGGCCTAAGGAGCTTGGACATCGTTTGGGGTGGTGGGGAGCCACTGCAAGATCAAAGGCAGGGGAATGTCATGGTTAGAGTGACCTCTCTGCAGGTTACCCTGGAAACAGGGCTGGAGGACTAATGGGGGGAAAGGAGAGCCCAGTGGGAGGGACCAGGATCCCTGGAGGAGAGATGGAGAGCTGAGCCAGGGCAAGGGTGAGGGACAATGGGAAGGAGGTGGTTAGAGCAGCGCCTCTCTAACTTGAATGTGCGTCCGTCACCACAGGATCTGTTCAACCAGATCCTGATTTAGCAGCCCAGGAGTGGGGCCTGAGCTGCAGTTCTGACAAGCTTCGAGGCGCTGCCAGTACTGCTGGTCCACAGACCACACTTGGAGTAGCAAGAGTGCTGTCAGGAGAGGGACAGGGCTTGGAGCTGGCGTGCAGGAGGAGATAAGAGAAGGAGGGGGCCCTGTGTTCTTGCCCCCAGGCTTTCCTCTCACTTCCTCCTGGTCCTCCCTGGAGGAGGAAGCAAGGTTTATCCCCTTCAAGTTAAATGTAGTGCACTGACTCCAGGGTTGCAGGCCCGCTGACCCCTAGCCCCTTGGTGCCTGCAGATGAGTTGACAGTGCCCCGATACCGCACAGAGAAGCCCTCCAAGTCACCCCCGCCGCCCCCTCCCCGCCGGAGCTTCCCCTCCTCCCACGGCCTGACCACCACACGCACTGGAGAGGTGGTGGTCACCAGCAAGAAGGACTCGGCCTTCATCAAGGTACCACTCCCACCTCAGACAGCGGGCCGGGGGACTGAGTTAGGATGAATCCTCAGGTGACTTCTGGAGACCCTCTGGGGTGGGAAAGAGACCCCTTTCTCAGAGAACATGGAAGGAAGGAAGGGGTGGCCGGTGGCAACTTTGTCCTGCTAGTTTGGAATTCCGGGTATGTGTATTTGCCTTAATTCCATGCTAGGCCCCTGTCCGTTGAGGGACACCATGGGGCCTGGGAGGTGAGCTGGTGCTGAAGCTGGGCAGAGCCTGGCCTTGACAGGGGTCCCGGGCCTTGCAGAAGGCCGAGTCCGAGGAGCTGGAGGTGCAGAAGCCCCAGGTGAAGCTGCGCCGGGCCGTGTCGGAGGTGGCCCGTCCAGCCTCCACACCACCCATCATGGCCTCGGCCATCAAGGACGAGGATGACGAGGATCGCATCATTGCAGAGCTAGAGGTAGGTCAGGGCACACCTGGCCCCCAAGGTCTCAGCCAGGCCCCCTTCTCTGCCAGGCTGCCCCCAGGCCAGGTGACAGGATGAGACAGAAGATGGGCTCTTGGGCTCCCTGTGGAGCACTGGCTGTTCAGACCTCAGCCTTTTGCCTCCATTTCTTCTCCACTGTGAAATGAGGGGTGGGGGTCTAAAGTCTTCTCTCCTTGCAGATTTGAGTTTTTAAATTGTAGTCTCTGAGTCCCCCCAAGTATCCCCAGACCTCCTGCACTCTGAAAACTCCATATTCTAAGATTCAGAGATCACCGAGTTTGGAGACCCCCATCCCCGAGTGTTCCGAGATCAGCTCATGCTTGAGACCCCATACTTGGGTATTCTGAGGACAGAACTCTGAGACTGTCATGCCCCATGCCTTGACTCTCCCAGCGGTGTCAGTCACCACACTCAAGCGTTCTCAGCCACCCCCAGCCCCAGTGCGGGGCCTCTGGAGGTGACCAGATGAGGGCAGAGAGGGCTGGCGGCCATGGCAAAGGACCAAGGGGTGAGGCTGGGGGCTGATGCCATCCCAGGCCACCCTCCCCAAGGATGCCGGGGCCACAGGCCAGCACCCCCCTCCTCCCTGATGTCCCCTCCTCCAAACCTGCCCCCACCTTCTGCTCCCCAGGTGTTTGAGAGAAGCTCAGTGTCTTCCCTCCCCCCCACGCCCCGCCGCCAGCTGATCCCCACCTTGCTGTCCCCCCAGGACCTGGGGCCCCCCGGGGGCTCAGCCCCAGGCCCTACACGGAAGGTAACGGGGCTGCTCCCACTTCTCCCAGCTTTCTCTTTGCCTGTGCCCCCACAGCTTCCTCTCCTCACCTCCCACGCTAACCCGCTAAAATGCCAGTCACCGTCCCGAGTCCCGCCACTGCCACAGCCACTGCCACAGCGTTACACGTGGACTCACCCCTCCCCCACTCCAAGGACAGGTGCATAACCCTTCCTCCCTGCTGCCTGCTGGGGGGCTCCCCGAGACTCCAGCAGCCTGGGTGTCTGCTGGCCCCTTGTGTCTGCATTTTCTCACGGGCTTGCTGATGGAGGCCTGAGTATTTTGTTCTGGTTCGCAGTCTGAGCTTAGGTCTGGCCCGAAGGCTGAGTGTGGTCTTGGGCCAAGATTGGAGTTTGGATCTTGCTCACAGGATGACTTTGGGTCCAACTCAAAATCTGACCTTGTCCTGAGCCCTTGCCTAGCCCCTACCTCCATCTTCGCTGCTCTGCTGCCTGTGCCGGGGAGGACTCTTGTTTTTTCCACTAGAATCTATGCCTTGCGCTGGGGGCCAGGACGCCACAGGGGTAGGCTCTTCTACAGCCTCACCAGCCCATGGCCCACGTTGCTCTCTTGGACAGAGAGCCTGGGATGGAAGAAAGCCATGCCATTCCTTGGCTGCTGGTTCTTTTGGCATTGGGAAGTTCTTCCTTCTCTCTAACTTCAGTCCTTGCTGCTGTCCTGCTGCACTTATTTCCTCTTTATTCTTTCCTGGGAATTTGGGGGTGAACCTGCTGTCTGCACCCCACCCCTGGGGACTGTGTTTGGGGAGGAGGGGAGGGGGAAGGTCTGGGAATCTCTCTCTCTGCCAGGTCAGGTTAAGGCCGGGGCCCTCCGCTCTGGGGAAGGAGAGCCTCCCATGTGCACACATTCCCTGTCTGGGGCTCCCTGGCCCACAACAGGCTCTGTGCTGATGGCCACCTGATTTCTGGCCTGGCTGGAGGCCTGGTGGCACTTTGGTTTCCTGGTAGGGGAAGAGCAGAGGGGCATCAGATAGTGGACAGTGCCTTCTGCTGGGCAGGGGATGGGCACAGAGCAGTGTGAGGAACCTCTAGGACGAGCTCTATGGAAGGGGCGCCTCCTGGACTGGCCGTGCCCTTGGCACTTTGGCCCCTCCCATCCAAGCCCTGCCCCTTTCTGGCTCTGGGAGCCCATCCTGAGGGGCCCAGTGGACAAGGCCTTTTGCCCCTGGCTGACCCTCTGCATCCTGCGGCAGCATCGGGCTGTGGAGCCGGGCGAGTATGAGGTCGCCCTCTCTGCCTCCCCAGTCAGCATCCCCCGCTTCCAGGTAAGCAGGTGGCAAGGCTGGGTGGGTTCCTTTGGGAGGGGGTGGTTGGGGGTCCCTGCTGCCCCCCCATCTCCCCACGGCTCCCTTTAGTGGAAGGAGCACTGGCCTTGGAGTCAGACTTTCTGGGTTCAAATCCAGGCTCTACCACTAACTAGCTGCGGGTGGGTGGCCTTGGGTGAAGCATGTAACGTCCCTCGCCCTGGTGAGACCAGCAGTCACTTCACGGGTTAAGGTAGGCACTGAAGGTGAGGAAGGATGTGACGGCACCTGGCACAAGCCTGGTGCTCAGAGTTAGACCAGGATTCACTCATGTCGGGGAGTGGTACTTGGGGCTTCCCTCTGTGCCCTCACCGAGGCCAGGGCCAGGGATGCTGGCACCGGAGCAGGTGCCCAAGGGACCTTTGCCCGAGTGTGTGTGCAGCAGAGGATGTGGCAAGGGGCAAGCCCCACCCCTTCCAGCTGTGAAGCTCTTGGGGAGAGCACACAAAGCTGGGGTTGGCCAGAAGTCTCTGGTTTGAGATGCCAGAGGCTGACATGTGGTCTCTGCCCACACGGGGCCAAAGGTTTCCATCATTCCATTCATTTCAACAAATAACTAATATTTATGAAGCACTCACAACATGCCCAGCGAGCTCACTTCATCCTCCACCGGCCCCACCTTGGTGTTGAGTCATTGCACAGATGGGCACACTCACGGGAGCAACCCTGAGACCGGCTCCCGGAGGCTCACATGGGTGGTGTGAAGTAAACGTGTGCCTGCCCTGGCCAAACCGGCACCTTTACTGGAAAGTAGGAGGCCGTGGGGTATGGTGGGAAAGACCTGAATTCTGGTCCCAATTTTGCCTCCAACTTACTGGGTAGCCTCTGTCAGGACCCTCCCTGCCTCAATTTCTAAAAGAAAGTGGCTAGGCTCACCTAACTGTAACCCCCATTTTAGCTTGGGGTTTGGTTGTAGGAATCATACTCTTCCTCATCTTCCTTCTCCCCGCAGGCTGCCCCAGGTCCCAGGGCCTTCTGCATCCCAAAGATCATCTTAACAGAGTGTGCCCCTAGCCCTCCTAGCCCGCCAGAGGCCAGACTTGAGGAACTGGGACCCAGGACAGGTCCCACCCCAAGACCATGGACCCTGGCTGACAGCGGGAGGGGCTGGGATGGTCCACAGGCCCCGCCAGGGGTAGTGGGAGAGACTCCTGGGCCGAGGAGCAGCTTCGTGCCCTGGAAGGAGGGGGCAGCTCTGAAGAGACTGGGCAGAGGAGGCTGCAGCCTAGAGGATGGAGAAGCCAGGGTACCCTGTCCTCAGGGACCAGCCCAGGATGGGATTCCGGAGACCTCTACTGCTGACACCTACCCAGAGGAGATCCTCAAGGACTCTGGACACGATGCCCAAACCTGCAGTAGGGAGCACCAGGGCCAGGCTGCTGCCAACTCAGGCTGTGCCACATGGGGCACCACTGCCCAGCGGATGGACAGCCTGGAGGAGACGCTCCGGGAGCTGGAAGCCACCCTGAGCAACATGGGCACAGGCCCTGCCGTGGGGTCCCCTGGCAGCCCCCCACCCCTACCCCTCAGCCCCCAGGTGGCTGCCCCCTCTTCATCCTTCCCTGCTGCCTTCCTCCTCCATTTCCAGAGTCGGATGGAGTAGGGGGCGGCAGGAATGCCAGGCCAGCCCCCTCCTCCCACCAGCCTTCTCTCAGCTCTTATCACTCTCCTGGGAGCCTGGTGTCAAAGCAGGGTTTGCAGGCAGAGTCCGAGGCAGGCTGGGAAGCCGGCCTACCCAGGGGTCGGCCAATCCCCAGCCTTGGCAAGAACCAGGGCCTCTCCCCTTCTGCTCTGTATCTGTAAACCAACAAATAAAGTTCTCTCCCCACCTTCCCTCTCCATGCTCCCCTCCCCCTCCTGTCTCTGACTCTCTGTCTCTGTCATCTCTCTGCTTGCGCCTCTGGATCCCCAGTGCCCCGTGGGCAGGCCTGGTACTTGGGGAGGTTCATGGGAGCCAAGCTTGCCCATCCCTAGGGAGACCTCACCTCTATCCTCCCCTTAGGAGTAGCATGTGGGCCTGGGGCTGCCTCTCTGCTCTGTGTGCCATTATAGAGAGCCCCTCGCCGGCATGTGCACTCAGGTCCAGGTGGTGCCCCTTGCCGGGAGTGGGGTTGCTGCTGGGGACCCTCACTTTAGCAGAGGCTCCCCAAGGAGGGCATCAGCTGCCTCTGGGCTACTCAGGGAAGCCACTGAAGAGCTCTCCCTCAAGAGCTGTTGGGAACCTGGCTGGGGCCCCATCCCTCTCCTGCAGGGAGACCATAAATGGGGACTCAGAGAGTAGACCTGGGTTCTGGACTGGGATGTGGAGCCAGAGAGGGGTCTTCAGGTCTCAAAAGGTCCCACTGGGGAGGTCCTAGCCCCGAAACCCCACCCAGTGCTAGGGTTCCTGTGTGATTCACCCCACGTGCACCCGGCAACTGCAGCCCTGTTCCTCTTCTTGCAGAGTGGTGGAGGCAGCGTACCGCCCATGAAGGTGGTGACTCCGGGGGCCTCTCGGCTGAAGGCGGCCCAGGGCCAGGTGGGCAGCCCTGACAAAAGCAAACATGGCAAGCAGAGGGCCGAGTACATGCGGATCCAGGCCCAGCAGCAGGTGAGGGCAGGGACTGTGGGGGCCACCCAGGCCCGCTCTGCTGCATGCCGCGCCCCTGCCCAGCTGGGCATCTCCTGCCCCTGCTCCCGTGACCAGCTTTCCCAACCTCTGCCCAGACAGACCTTCCCTGCCAGGACTGCCCCACCCACCCCCTGAGCCATCTTCTCTCTCCTCCTCCTGATCCCAGAGCTTTGGATCTGGGTAGGCACATGAGTTCTCAGCCAGGCACCTCCCTTCTCAGGAGTTCCCTTACTCAGACACAGAGAAGACTCATCTCCAGCTGCCACTGCTGGCTCCTGGAGGAGGGAGCGGGTTTGTGGCTCCAGCAGCCCCAAGGTCTGGGTCCCTGGCCTACCCTGGGGTGCAGAAGGGGGATTTTGCGGCCCTCTGCTTCCTGCCATTCTGTTTCTCTCTCCGCTTTCCTCTCCCTCTTCCCAGGGCTCCGCCTGCTATTCAGGGCCCCCCTCTCACCTCAGCCTCCCTCTTAGCTCTTAGGCCACCCCTAGTCAAGGGAGAAGCCAACTTTGCATCTGCTTTTCAGCCTTGTGTTTGGGTTTCGGTGGGGTCACCTCCCGTCTTTGCAAGGTGGGGTGGGGACAGGGCGAGGCACTTTGGCCCTCGGGAAGGGTAGGGGTGCAGCAGGAATTGCAGGGGTGCCGCAATCTCTTTCAGATCTAATGAGCAGGCGCAGGGGCTGTGTGGAGAGTAGACACACCTCACCCGTGGGTGTTTATTGCCCATGTGGTCTGGTCAGAGGCTGCAGGGTGGCTCCTGGACCTAGATATTGTGAGAGACCCTTAGTGCGCTCGTTTGATTCAGTGAATATTTATGAGCAGCTCCCGTATGACAGGCCCATTCTGGGTGTGAGGGTGGGGGCTGTGATGTGTCCAGGTGCTCTCACTTAAAGAAGGTTCTAGACTCAGAGGCAAGATGTTAGAGAAGGTTCTAGACTCAGAGGCAAGAGGTTAGAGATGGGTGAGTCCATTTCTTTTTCAGATGAGGGGACAGCTCAGAGAAGGAGAGGGGCCTCCCAAAGGTGCACAGCAAGGTGGCATCACAGCCAGGATCGGAACCGTGGGACCCAGGTCCTGGGCACCTTGGGTCCCTGCCTCCCTACTGGCTCCCAGGAGAATCTCTCAAAAAGCATTCCTCCGGCCCCTCGCAGCCTATCCACAGCTCCCCAACTGCCTCCTCATGGCCCCCAGACATTCTGCGAGCCTCATCTCGCGTTCTTTTTCCTGCCACTGCCAGGGATGAGTTCCCCTTGTCCTGTCCAGGCTGGACCCTTCTGGATGCCCAGCAGAGCAGCTGACATTGACAGAGCTTTCACTGGGGCCAGGCACACGCATTATCTCATCTCACACTCACCACACTGAGGAAGGTCTATTACCCCCCTATGGCAGGTAGGGAAACTGAGGCTTAACCCAAGGCCACATGGCTGGCAAGTGGGGGGCAGGACACAAGTCCAGACTGCCTCCCTCCCTACCACAAAGTGCTTCAGCCTCTCCAGCAGGCCCTTCCCTTGGCTCTAATTATGCTCCACTGTTTCCCACCCTAGTTCCTCGCTCCCCGGAGCCCAGCTCCTCGGCTGTGGTGTCAGCCTCACGCCTTTATGGCCCAGCCTCCACCCCATCTCCGGGCTTGCCTGGGTCTCCAGTGGCATCCAGATGGGCTCTTTCCACCCCGCTCCCCCACTGCTCTGCAGCCTGTGGCCTTGTAGACCCCCCACACCTGCATAGGGCTGTGCAGACCCTCTGTTCCACAGAATCCTCTCTCCAGCCTCCACCCCGAGCTTCCGGGCTCCTTTCTGAGCAACTCCCTCTTTTTTTGAGACGGAGTCTTGCTCTGTCACCCAGGCTGGAGTCCAATGGTGTGATCTCCGCTCACTGCAGCCTCCGCCTCCTGGGTTCAAGTGATTCTTGTGCCTCAGCCTCCCAAGCACCTGGGACTACAGGCTACCTTACCACACTGGCTAATTTTTGTATTTTTAGTAGAGACGGGGTTTCACCATGTTGGCCAGGTTGGTCTCAAACTCCTGAGCTCAGGTGATCCTCCCACCTCGGCCTCCCAAAGTGCTGGGATTATAGGCGTGAGCCATTGCACCCTGCCTGGGCGACTCGCCTTTGCCCGCCTCTTCCCTTTCCTGTGCTCCACTCCTCAGCCTCTTCTCCTCACACCATGCCTTCCTCTCCTCAGGCACCAGGCACTGCTTAGTCCCTGCCCCCACCCGCATCTCCATTCTGAGCTCCAGTCACCCACACACGCTTCCCCGGGCGTCCCCAGGCTCCTCGCAAGTGTGCATCCAGACACAATGCTCCCCCGATCCTGCCGCCCCAGCCTGTACTAGGCTGCCCCAGCTGCTGTCCCCCTCAGGAAGGGTTGCCCACACCCAGCCTTCCCAAGCCCCTCGGTGCCCCTGTCTCACTTCCAGTGCTCCAGTAGCCTTTCTTACAAACATGGCTTCTTTCTGGTAAAGTAATACATGTTTTCTGGTGGAAATTTTATTTTATTTTATTTTATTTATTTTGTTTTGAGACAGAGTCTCGCACTGTCACCCAGGCTGGAGTGCAATGGCGCGATCTCGGCTCACTGCAACCTCTGCCTCCTGGGTTCAAGCGATTCTCCTGTCTCAGCCTCTCGAGTAGCTGGGATTACAGGCACCCACCACCATGCCCAGCTAAATTTTTCTATTTTTAGTAGAGATGGGGTTTCACTATGTTGGCGAGGCTGGTCTCAAATTCCTGACCTCGTGATCCGTCCGCCTGAGCCTCCCAAACTGCTGGGATTACAGGTGTGAGCCGCCGCGCCTGGCCTCCCTGTGGAAATTTTCAACAGTGAAGTATAGAGAACCAATGAAGTATAGAAAACCATCGCTATCTCATTACCAACATGCATGGTCTTCTAAGAGCTCCTTGTGACTTCTGTCACCTCTAACTGATTTCCCAAGACCTGGGGGTGGGGAGGGAACTTTGTAAAATGCAGATTTGATTGTCTCTCTGTGTGTGTGTATGTCTCTCTCTCTCACACACGCACACACACCCCTTCCAGCTTAAAATCCCTGCCCCGGCCCCTGGTGGATGATAAACCCAAATCCTTCATGTGCGACCCAGGGCCCTTCACAGCATTCTCAGCTCACCCTGCCCCTCCACCCCACACCCTCGGTGTGCGTCAGCCACGCGGGTCACTGGCGGGACGTGCTTCACACCAGTTCAGCCTGTGGGCTTGGTCAAAGCCCTCTGTCCTCTCAGGCCCTTCTTTCACCTGTACCATCGGGACAGAAGTACCCAGCCTGGTCCTGAGCTCACATAATGCCAGGTACAGGTGAGAGCTTGGAAAACCACAGTGAGCTTTACGGGCGGTGGGCGGGGGGAGGGAGGGGGCAGCGCTCAAGGCCTTTCCTTCATCCCATGAATCTAAGCGGTCTTTGACAATGTTGAGGTAGAGTAGACTAGAAGTGCCGGGATCAGGGACACAGAAATTGGGAGTAAGAAAGTTCTAAGATGGAGGTGCATTGCAGCAGGGCATGACCCCACAGAGTAGTCAGAGGAAGTGACTGAGGAGAAGGCCGTGAATGTTGTGCTTAGGATCCCAGGGAGGGACAGGAGCCAGGT
Source organism: Piliocolobus tephrosceles (assembly GCF_002776525.5). Classification (NCBI taxonomy): domain Eukaryota; kingdom Metazoa; phylum Chordata; class Mammalia; order Primates; family Cercopithecidae; genus Piliocolobus; species Piliocolobus tephrosceles. The sequence continues at coordinate 47,322,579 of NC_045449.1, read as the reverse complement.
TCCCAGGCATGCAAGGATCAAGGGCTCGGTGTAGACCTGAAGCTATGGACGCCCCCTCTTCTATTAGGGCTAAGAAATCTGCTGAACACCTGCTTATCTTCTCAGATGGCTCAAATGAAGAGGCTCTTTTTTTTTTTTGAGATGGAGTCTGGCTCTGTTGCCCAGGCTGGAGTCCAGTGGCGTGATCTCGGCTCACGGCAACCCCCATCTCCCGGGTTCAAGCAATTCTCCTGCTTCAGCCTCCTGAGTAGCTGGGATTACTGGTGTGTGTCACCACGCCCGGCTAATTTTTGTGTTTTTGGTAGAGGTGGAGTTTCACCATGTTGGCCAGGCTGGTCTCGAACTCCTGACCTCAAGTGATCCACCTCCCAAAGTGCTGGGATTACAGGTGTGAGCCACCACGCCCAGCCCCAAATGAAGAGACTTGAATGAAAGGACCACAGCAGAGGATTCAGGGAGAAAACAAGGGATGCCAAGGTACCCATGGACATCTCAGAGCAGGAGGCTGTGACTCCCTGGGCGAAGGGCAGTGGGGCAGGTGTTTAGCGAATCCCAGAGGGCAGGAGTAGCAGAGCTGTGCTGTGGAGGGCACAGCTGCTGCCTGTGACACAGCTCCCAGGAGGGAGAGAGAAGGGAAGGAACTCTACCCTCCAACACTTCGGGAGGCTAAGGCAGGAGGATCACTTGAGGCCAGGAGTTCGAGACCAGCCTGGGCAATATACTGAGCCCCCGCCCCCCCCAATAACTGGTTCTGGGGCATGGAGAGGCAAGTGAAAGACAAACAGCATACCTGTTAGGTACCAAGTTTACAACTTTTATACCTTAAGGTAAATCTGTGTTGTCATGGCTGCATCCCCACAGCACCTAGAATAGTGCTTGGCATACGTAGGCACTCAGTAAATATTTGTTGGGTGAATGAGCGAATAAGTTTGCCATTGATGAGGCCCAATCCAGATGGAAACAGACAAAGCAAATCTGAAAGGTTAAAATGACAATCGCTATAATGGTTACCATTTGTTGCATGTTTACTGAGAGTGTTGGGTGCTGGGTCTTACGCCCAGTTGGCATCATCTCGTGGTGTGCATCTGGTGCTGTGAGGCCTGTTATCCATTTGCAGGTGAGGACATGAGGGCCCAGAGAGATATGCAATTAAGGTCACACAGTTAAAAAGTGGCAGAGCTGGGACTTAAACCCAATTCCACCTGCTACAAATTCTGTTGTCTTAGTACTGGATTCTGTTGCCCTGCCAGGGAGCATAACCTCGTGGGTGTGAGCAAGCCTTGATGAGATCACGCTTGTGACGAGAATTCTAGAAGGTGATACGTTAACAAAAAACAAAGGTTGAATAGAGCAATAAAGCAACACTGGGCTTCACATGCGTCAGTGAGAATGCTTTCAGCTGCAAGGAACAGGAACCCTGATTCAAAATGGCTTAAACAATAAAGAAAGGTACTCTGTAACCAAGAAGGCTGGAAGCAGGGAGATTCCAGGGTTGGTGAATTCAGCAGCTTGAGGATATCAGGACCCAACTTTCTTTGCATTTGGTCCCGTTGTCATTTTTATTATTTTATTATTCTTTTTATTTTATTTTATTTTATTTTATTTTATTTTGAGACAGAGTCTTACTCTGTCACCCAGGCTGCAGTGCAATGGCGCAACCTCGGCCCACTGCAACCTCTGCCTCCTGGATTCAAGCGATTCTCCTGCCTCAGCCTCCCAAGTAGCTGGGATTACAGGTGCCCACCACCACGCCTGGCTAATTTTTGTATTTTTAGTAGAGACAGGGTTTCACCATGTTGGTCAGGCTGTTCTCGAACTCCTGACCTTGTGATTCACCCGCCTCAGCCTCTCAAAGTGCTGGGATTACAGGTGTGAGCCACCATACCTGGCCTATTTTATTATTATTTTCTTTCTTTTTTTTTTTTTTTTGAGACAGAGTCTCACTCTGTCACCCGGACTGGAGTGCAGTAGCACGATCTTGGCTCACTGCAATCTCCGCCTCCTGGGTTCAAGCAGTTACCCTGCCTCAGTCTCCTGAGTAGCTGGGATTACTGGTGCCTACCACTGCACACTGCACCTGGCTAATTTTTGTATTTTTAGTAAAGATGGGGCTTCACCATGTTGGCCAGGCTGATCTTGAACTCCCGACCTTGTGATCCACACGCCTCAGCTTCCCAAAGTGCTGGGATTACAGGCGTGAACCACCATGCTTGGTCTTATTTTATTATTATTATTTTTGAGACAGTTACTCTGTCACCCAGGCTGGAGTGCAGTGACATGATCTCTGCTCGCTGCAACCTTGACCTCCCCAGGCTCAATCGGTCCTCCCGTCTCAGCCTTCCAAGTAGCTGGACGGCAGGTGGCACCACCACGCCTCACTAATTTTCTGTATTTTTGGTACAGATGGGGTTTCGTCACATTGCCCAGGCTGGTCTCAAACTCCTGACCTCAGGTGGTCCACCCACCTAAGCTTCCCAAAGTGCTGGGATTATAGGCATGAGCCACCACGCCCGGCTTCACAAAGCTGTTTTTTAAAATTTATTTATTTAAAAAAATTTTTTTTGAGATAGAGTCACCCAGGCTGTCGCCCAGGCTGGAGTGCAGTGGTGTGATCTCAACTCACTGCAACCTCCACCTCCGTGGTTCAAGCCATCCTCCTGCCTCAGCCTCCCAAGTAGCTGGGACTAAAGACGTGTGCCACCATGCCTGGTTAATTTTCGTATTTTTTGGTAGAGTTGGGGTTTCACTGTATTGGCCAGGCTGGTCTCAAACTCCTGACCTCAAGTGATCTGCCCGCCTAGGCCTCCCAAAGTGCTGGGATTACAGGCCTGAGCCTGGCCTCACACAGCTGTTTTTAGAAGCCGGAGAATCTTTCCCAGAAGCCCCCAACAGACCACACCTCTTATCTCACTGCCCATTCCTATATCAGTCACTGGCAAGGAGAAAGGAATTTCTCCAATTGCCATAGATTTAGTCATGATCCCCACACCCCCCACTTCGGGCTGGGGAAAGCCCAGCTTCTCCTGATCCACGCAGGGCTTAGCAAGGAAGGAGGGCGTGGGGGCTAGGGAGGGTGGCCCTGGGAATGGCCCTGGAGGTGGAGCCAGCGACGTCTGTAGAGTCAAGAGGTTCCACACTTGTCTTGACATCTGAGCTTCTGAGTGTGAAGGGCCTGGGGAGCATGGACCCAGCGAGAGCAGGCGGCCGGCTCTGATTCCCAGGCACGAGGGAGGTGTGCAGGGTGCTGCCCTCTGGGACCAGCTCAGTGCTCCCTGCCTCCCCCAGCTGAAAACTGGACATGTGTGAGGTTTCTGCCTTGCCACAAAGGTGACCAAGTTCTGCTTCTCTGGACATAATTGGAACCAGCAGGGGAGGATGATGGGTGAAAGGAAATGACAGGAATCTTCAGAGATAGCAGCTGTGTCACCTGAGAAGGGTTAGCGGCACAGGCTGGGGTCACCAGGCACAGCTGGATGTGCTCCTTCAACTTCAGGAGAGTGGATTGTGGACGGTGTGGCCAGAGTCTCCTGGGAGGCAAGATGGCCCGAGAGGATTTTAGAAAGCACGTGTTTGCAGAAGTGGCCTCTGTGAAGAAGCGGGACAGGGACGAGGCATCCCCGTAAACTGGTGCAGCTGGATGTCTAAAGGTCTTGCACTGGCTGTTGTGGGGAGAAGAGGGACCTCGACTGGGTGAGGGCACGTCACCTGCCTGAATATAGGAGCCAGGTGGTGGTGCCGGAAGACAAGTGTTCCAAAGACCAAAGCTTGAAATAGAACGAGGCTCTTGAAAAATATTGAAGGGGCAAGAGCAGAAAAAGCAGCTTTTACCTAGAAGATCAGTTCAGAGGGAAAAGGACAGCCGGGGAGAATCAGCACCTTGCCAGGGGACACAGTGAGGTGTGAAGAGATATCAGGGGAAACTGGGCAGTGCTCCTCTCCCATCTGGCTTTGGGGGAAAGAACTTTAAATGGGAAAGGCTAGAGCAGAGGAGAGGCAGGACTGAGCCCAAGGTAAGTGACACAATGGTCAGAGAGCCTCTGGTTCCCTTTAGATGAATTTGTCTCCAGGCCCAGGTACTGGGGACACAGAGAGGGCAGGGGCTATGCCTGACACATCTGAGGACTGCGTGAGTCTGCTGACCCTGTGGCTGGGCCCTCCCTGGACCCCCTAGAACTCCCTTGAGTAATGGATGAGCAGAGGAGAGGGGTTAGAAAACCCAAACAGGGCTGGGCGTGGTGGCTCATGCCTATAGTCCCAACCCTTTGGGAGGCCGAGGTGGGCGGATCACCTAAGGTCGGGAGGTTGAAACCAGCCTGACCAACATGGAGAAACCTCATCTTACTAAAAATACAAAATTAGCCAGGCATGGTGGCACATGCCTGTAATTTCAGCTACTTGGGAGGCTGAGGCAGGAGAATCGCTTGAACCTGGGAGGCAGAAGTTGCTGTGAGCCAAGATTGCGCCATTGCGCTCCCGCCTGGGCAACAAGAGCAAAAATCCGTCCCCAAAAAAAAAAAAAGAAAAACCAAGGAAGAAAAGAAAAAGAAAACCCAAATGGGGAACTTCCGCTTTGACTTAAATAAATAGATAAATAACGAAACTGAAAAAAAAAAAAAACAAGGCCTCATTCTGTCACCCAGGCTGGAGTGCAGTGGTGCAATCACGGCTCACTGCCACTTCCACCTCCTGGGCTCAGGCCATCCTCCCACCTCAGCCTCCACAGGCACACAACATCACACTCAGCTATTAAAATTTTATTTTTATTTTTAGTAGAGATGAGGTCTCGCCACGTTGCCCAGGCCGGTCTTGACTTCCTGGGCTCAAGCAATCCTCCTGCCTCAGCCTCCTAAAGTGCTGGGATTACAGGTGTGAGCCACCACACCCGGCCCTGGTTTTGATTCTCATAAAAGGGAAATGTAGATGACAGACTACACTGTGGTGAGCAAAACCCAGGTGTATCGCAGAACCAACCGTCTGTGCACCTGTAAAGGAGAAATGGTGAGTTCAGCCAGCACTGGTTCTTCACTGTGAGCCAGGCAGGCTGCTGGAGACAGGGCTTGCTTTAGACTCTAGCTTCTCCAGCTTCTCCGCTGCAAGGCATCTGAGAAAATCCCCTAGCAGCAGGGAAGTACAGGGAAGTGAACGACCCTGCCCAGACCTAACCTCAGGGTGGTCTCTGGTGACTTGCCACAGCACCCTGTCTTATCTTTTGGATCTTTTTTTAAATCTGGGTGATTCAGTTCTCACACTAGTAGCTAAGAAAGGCCAGGAGGGACAGTGATTACAATTACAGAGAGAAACCCGGGTCTGTGTAGCCTTAACCCAGTGGATCTCAAAGGTAAGTGTGCAGCAGAGGCACCTGGGGCGCCTGCTTAAAATGCACATGCATGAGTCCACACAAGAGATGGATTCTGGAGGGGAGCCCAGGAATCTGCATTCACGATGCATGCCTGGAAATGATGAGGTAATGCATGTAACTCTCAAACTGCACTTTGAGAGGACAAGCCTCCAGGACCGGTGGAGACACGGTAGTTCACCAAAGGTGGGAGGAGGATGAGGGGTCAGTTCTACTGACCAGTGAGGGCAGGACGAGTCATGAGGAAGTAGCCTCCTGTTACCAACTGGGGTGACAAGTGCTTGCAGGATGCACAGTGGGGCTTCCTGCACTGGGCGGGAGCCTGGTGCGGTAGCACCTTCTTCCCAGATTTCCAGGTGGTGGTGGTGGAGGTGGGCGTGCTTGAAGTGTTTATTCCCCACTGGGAGGATAAGAACCCTCCTCTGTTGCCACCAGGATGAGGCTGGAAGGGGCTCTGGCTGTACGACAGGCCAGTTGGGACTAGGAGCCTTTCCCCACCCTGCCCCCGCTCCCCCGCAGGGCGTGTGCCCCGTCCCAGCTAACGTTTCACTTCTTCTTCCTCCCCTCCCCTCCCCTTCCCCCTCCCCACCTCCCTGTCTGCCCGTCCTGGGCGCGGCCTCTCCTGTGCTTCTCCGGTCACTCTCTGCTTCTCTCTCTGCTCTCAGTAACTGTGGGCCTGCCCTCCTGCTCTGACTACCTAGGCCCTTTGTCCAACCTCGTGCCCCCTCCCTGCCTTTTCTGCCCCCGCCCCTCCCCATTCAAGGGACCTCTCTCTCCAGATGCCCTTCTGGCTTCTTCGTTTTGCAGTTAATTTCCTTGGATTTGTGGAGGTTTTCCACTTTTAAAACTTCGGCTGGGGGCCAGCATGGAGGTGCTCCCTTCTGCTCTCTGACCCCTGACCCCTGTTTTTGTTCCAGGCCACTAAACCATCTAAAGAGATGAGCGGGTCGAATGAGACCTCGAGCCCAGTCTCAGAAAAGCCCTCGGCTTCCAGAACCTCTATCCCTGTATTGACTTCCTTTGGGGCAAGGAATTCTTCCATCTCCTTCTAGAAGCCCCTCACCCCGCTGCCCCGCCTGTCCCCCTCCCTCACTCCTGCCATTTCTCCCCTCTCTTCCCTTCATCTCCACCCCACCCTACTCTCCAGACCCCCGAGGGGTGCGCCCTGCAGAGGAGGCTGTGGCCCTCCTCAGCTCCCTCTACCCACCCTCTGTTGGTGTTTTTGGTTTTTTTTTTAACGATTCACTTTTAATTATCTTTTTTTTAAACAGTAAAACTAAAAACCAAACACACCACCTTCTTTGATCTGTTCCCAGCTGGCCTCTCACTGGCCGCACCTGTCACGTCTCTCCCTCTTCTCTTTCACCACTCTTTCCCCTAGTCCATCCTGAAGCTCCTGCACCCCTTCCCGCCTTCCCTTCACTTCCCAAGAATACTCCAAACAAACTCTGAGCCACGGAGACTTGGAGCAGTGGGAGACCCCTCTCCCGTTTCTCGGTACTTTCCTGGAGGAACGCGGGGACATCGGACCAACCCATACATCAGGCCGGAGAGCGGGGTGCAGGGAGACTGGCCTTGGAGACGCCCCACTCCCTGTCCAAGCTCGGACAAGACTGCGACCTCCTCTGTGGCTGCTCTGCCTCCTCCCACTCACACCCCAGTGGGCCTGGAGTAGAGATGGACAGGCTGGAGACTAGGCCGGAGCTTGAGCGGCCTCAGGGTGGGTGTGAGGCCATGGAGTGGAGGACAGAGGCCCTTTGGTCTGCTGGCTGTGGAGGGTGGGTTGCATGGACAGCCGGACATCGGGGACACTGCCTTGGGAGAGGGCGGCCCAGACGGGTATTTGTTACTTTTAGTTTCCTGATTTAGCACTTTAAATGGCATTAACTTATTTAATGGGGGTGGGGTGGGCAAGAATGAGGGGCCTAGAAAACCAGGTTTTGTGGCCTGCAGTTGGGGGAAGGGTCTGGTTTGAGGGAAATGGGAGGGTCAAGAGGGGCTTGATGGAGAGCGGCGAAGACACCTGGGACCCCGAGGTGGGGTGACTTGACCTTCAGTCATCCTCCTGGTGATTTGAGGGTTTTCCGGGAAAGGATGAGATGTAGTTTTTCAATGGGGCTCTGGTGACCCTGGTGAGATGTCTGAAGGTCCCTGAGGCCTGACCGTCCAGCCAGCGCCCCTGGCCTGTGGACGCCCTGCCTGCCCTGCAGAGGCGGTTGGCAGTGCCACCTTGCTTTTGGCCGGGTCCTGGGGAGGCAGAGAGAGGCCAATTTTGGTTCTCACTCCTGGCCGCCCAGAGGGCACCGTGAGGAGCCAGTAGGGAGAGGATGGGAGAAGAGGAGGAGGAGGAGTGGGGTCCCACTTGGAGCACAAAGTGAAGCAAGCACAGGGGAGGGGGACTCGAATCAGTCCCCCCAGCAAGCACAGAAAGGAGGAGCTGCGCAAGAGGCAGAGTCCCCCAACCCCTGGGGCCTGGCTGGGGAAAGCCCGCACTTGGGGAGCGCCGGAGCTGCTGAGGGTTTGGGGGGAGGGGACTCTGGGGTTGTGTTTCTCCATTTCTTTTTTCGTTTTTGCCTTTGTTGGTTCATCCTCGTTTTCTAGCTTTGGATCATTTTTGTACCAAGGCGAGCAAGCCTTTTTGAAAAATAACAAAAGAGGAAAAAAAAAATCCCTCCTGAAAAAAAAAAAACCCTGGAAAATAGAAAAAAAAAAAGGACCTCATAAATGATGCAATTACTTTTAATTGCAGGCAACTCTTTACATTTAAGTGAAGTGTCTTAACATTTTATATTGTTTTAAAAATATATTTACATATTATATATATAATATACGTAATATAAATATATATAAATATTTAAAAAAGAAAAAAAAAAGAAAACCACGGCACTCTCTCCCTGGCCGCTGTTTTGGCGGGGGAGGGGGCTGGGGGGCGGGCACTTCGGCCTGGCTTCTGTGGTCCCAGTGAAACGGTCTGGTTTGATTTGGCTGTACAGAGACCCCCTGACTTGGGAGGGGAGGGGGGAGTGGTGCCCCCTCCTCCCTCCACTCCATTACTCTCTGCTTGCTACTTCGCTTGCCCCCAGCTCCCACCCTCAGCCCTGTGACTGGAATGTGTGCCCCACCGTCATTGTCCTGAGTTGAATGTCCCTTTGTGGGGGAGGTGAGGGGACAGTGTCCATCCACGAAGGGGCAGAAGGAGGGAGCCATGTGCCCCGCCCCACCCGCTCGGGTGAAGTCCAGTGGGATTTGCATCTTTCTTTCCCTTTGGTTCCTGCACATTTATGGGCTGGGAGGCATCCGTGTGGAATCACGTGCAGCCTGTGTGTGTGCTGGCGTGAGCCCACGCACCGTGTGTGCAGACGCATGGGGCCTGCACCCACAGGAATGGCCGAGCACGTGTGTGGCGGAAGGCGTGGGCACATAGGTGCATGTAACCTGTTTGGGCATTGGCACGTGCCTACCTGCATGTTAGCGTGAGAGGAGCTTTGTGTGTGAGAACATGTGTAATGTGTGTGCAGACATGCCTAGTGCCAGAGACTTGTGTGTGGGCCATGTACATGTGGACAGAGACACATACATGGAGGTGCATGTGATCTGTGTCTGCGAGTGTGCGTGTGCACGTGTGTGTGCTGGTGCAGACCCGGGTGTGTGGGTGTGCCTCTGTGTGCGTGTGTTCCATCATCCCTGCACCACTGGCTCCGGCTCCCTCCCCAAGCCCCCGTCCCCACCGGCCCTCTCACAGCCCGCAGCACGTCAGTGCCCCCAGCTGCATGCGCCTCGCTGCTCTGTCCATCAGTGTGTGCTTGACCAAGAGAAAACTAAGACGTCTCCGGGGACCCCTGTACCTGGTCCTCTCAGCCCCCGCCCACTGTGCTGTGTTACTCGCATGGGGGGTTTCTCTCCTGCCCCTTCCACAATATGCTGTTTTCCCAGGAGCCTCAGGCCTGAGGCTCTGAGTGGGGTCCCCAGGGGGTCCCCCGGGGTGAGTCCCGGCTCCACACCCTGCCCCGTCCACCCTGTAGGGCCCATGTTGGTGTAGCAGTGATGGCTTCTGTGGATATTCTGTGACCTCTGTCGGTGTAACTTGACAATTTCTAAATGGAAAAGGGTTGCTGTGTTTTCTCTGTCTCTCTTTTTTAATGTCCTTTTTTCTTCTCCCCACCTTCCTGCTCTCTTTCCTTTTCAGTTTTTCTAGCCAAGTGTTTGGGGCTTTAATAAAACTCGTTTCTTTTTCCTCTCCTGGATCTCCTTCCTATAGGCTGATGTCTCATTATTTCTCTGCTTCACCCTGGAGGATCTGGAAGGTGCTGAGATGGGTGGGGTGGGGAATCCCTGGCAGCCATTGGTCTTCAGCTGGCAGAGCATGAGGGGGAGGACAGAACAGGGCCCCTGAGATTAGCCAGGTGGGGTGGTGTACATACCTGTAATCCCAGCTACTTGGGTGGCAGAGGCACGAGAATCTCTTGAACCCAGGAGGTGGAGGTTGCAGTGAGCCAAGATCGCACCACTGCACTCCAACTTGGGTGACAGTGAGACCCTGTCTCAAAAAACAAAAACAAGACGAAAAAAACAGCTCTCGGCTTGGCACTCCAAGAGGTGCCCTGCCTAACCCTCACAACCGTCAGTGAGGTAGCTACCAGTACCTCCTGCTCGGGCGAGACAAAGCTCAGAGATGTTGGGCATCTTACCCAGAGTCATACAACTGGTAAGTTATAGACAAACCAGTAAGTTTGAATCCAGCTCTTCCTGACACCAAAGCCCACGGTAACCCCTAAAACTGAGGTCATCAGCCCTCCAGCAGTCCCTTGAATTGGGTCTCAGCCTCCTGCCCTTTGAGTGAATGACCCTTGTTGGGGTCCACCCATCTTTTCTTTCTTTCTTTCTTTCTTTTTTTTTTTTTTTTTTTTTTTTTTGAGACAGAGTCTCACTCTGTCACCCAGGCTGGAGTGCAGTGGCCAGATCTCAGCTCACTGCAAGCTCCGCCTCCTGGGTTCACACCATTCTCCTGCCTCAGCCTCCCGAATAGCTGGGACTACAGGCCCCCACCACCTCGCCCAGCTAGTTTTTTGTATTTTTTAGTAGAGACGGGGTTTCACTGTGTTAGCCAGGATGGTCTTGATCTCCTGGCATTGTGATCTGCCCGTCTCGGCCTCCCAAAATGCTGGGATTACAGGCTTGAGCCACCGCACCTGGCCTTCTTTTCTTTCTTTCTTTCTTTTTTTTTTTAGACAGGGTCTCCCTCTGTCACTCAGGCTGGAGTGCATGATTACAGCTCACTATTGCCTCAACTTCCCTGGGCTCAGGTAATCCTCCCACCTCAACCTCCCAAGTAGCTGGAACTACAGGTGCCTGCCACCACACCTGGCTACATTTTTTGTGTTTTTTGTAGAGATGAGGTTTTGCCATGTTGCCCAGGCTGGTCTTGAACTCCTGAGCTCAAGTGATCTGCCCACTTTGGCCTGCCAAAGTGCTGGGATTACGGGCGTAAGCCACCGAGCCCGACCACACCTATCTTTTCTAGATGCTGCAGCTTTCAAACCTGTAAAGCAGTAACAATACAAAATGCATTTGACATCTCTGTGCTTTAGGTATGTACACACATATGCACAAACAGCCACAGCAAAGCAGCACCTGCTACACAGAGCACCATGGAGTGGGCCACGGGTCCTGATTGGGTTTTACAGGCTTTCCCGGAATTCTGAAGGCTGTGCCACTGTTCCAGCATGTTCTAAGAGTCCCCGAGGCTGCCCCTCCAGCTGTTCTGTGTGGCTGAGGGCTGGCATGTTACTGAATCTCTTCTCCCCACTCAGCATCACTTCATTTCCATCCCTGAAGGTAACGACCGTGTCCTGGAGCCACAATCTTCTAGTTATTGCAGGGACCCCAGTTGCACTTTCTTCTCCTAAAGACCTCTTTGGAGACAGAGGGCAGCAACCTGCCTTCTGTCTGCAGGGAATGCCCCTCCATGAGTCACCCCCCCCACCAAAGCCCAGCAACCCTTGAGACTCACAGAAAGCCAGTCCCCAGCCTGCCCGTAGCCCATCCCTATGTCCTTTTAAGAATGTCAGCAGATCTTGCCTTCTCTCTGCCATCCTATTCCCCAAAAACTGGGAGAGGAGCCAAAAACCCCCTCTCCCAGAATCACTGCACTCATGACAGTTCAAGATCAAGTAACAAATGGAACCATCCGCTGCACGCCTGGAAGGAGGCTGGCACCCATTCACCCGCCAGATACCTGTCCAGGATGCACCCCTTGGGAGGCACTGCTCATCCACTCCTTGGGGCTGGGGCTCTGTCTGGCAGGGGAGCCACCAGGACAGCCAGCAGACAGAACACAGACACCTGAGCTCAACCAAGGCAGGTGCTGGGAGCGCACAGGAAAGAGGCCTGCAACAGGTGTGGCAAGGAGTAGCAGGGTCGGTCACATTTGAGGGGAGACCTTGTGGGTGAGGAGTGGGCTTTGGGGGCGCTGGTGGCTGAGGGTCCCAGGCACAAGGCTCTGGGTGGGACATAACCAGTGGGTTCTGGAAAATGAAGGAAATCCAAGAAGAGTGAAGAGGGGAAAGTGCAGCGTGGTGGGCAGAAGCCTCCTCATGTGAGGCCTTATGGGCTGCGGTAAGGAAGGTGCCATGGAAAACAATAGGAGGGGTTAAAGTAAGAAAGTGTCATGAACTGACATGTTGTTTCAGAAGTGGTCTCAGAGTGGGCCAGGCACGATGGCTCACGCCTGTAATCCCAGCACTTTGGGAGGCCGAGGCGGGCAGATCACAAGGTCAGGAGCTCAAGACCAGCCTGGCCAACATGGTGAAACCCCGTGTCTACTAAAAATACAAAAATTAGCTGGGCATGGTGGCGGGCACCTGTAATCCCAGCTACTGGGGAAGCTGAGGCAGGAGAATCACTTGAACCCGGGGGGCAGAGGTTGCAGTGAGCCGAGGTCATGGCATTGCACTCCAACCTGGGCGACAAGAATGAGACTCTGTCTCAAAAAAAAAAAAAGAAAAGAAAAAGAAAGTTATCTCAGAGTGGCATGCACCTGCAGTTCCAGCTACTGGGGAGGCTGAGGCGGGAGGATTGCTTGGGCCAGGAGTTCGAAGTTGCAGTGAGCTATGATGGCACCACTGCACTCCAGTGTAGGTGACAGAGGGACGCCCTGTCTCCAATACAATACAATATAATACAATACAGTAGGACAGGTGTGGTGGCTCACACCTGTAATCCCAGCACTTTGGAAGGCCAAGGCAGGTGGATCACGAGGCCAGGAGTGCAGGACCAGCGTGGCCAACACAGTTAAAACCTCATCTCTACTAAAAATACAAAAATGTACTGGGCGTGGTGGTGCACACCTGTAATCCCAGCTACTTGGGAGGCTGAGGCAGGAGAATCAGCTTGAACCCGCAAGGCAGACGTTGCAGCGAACCAAGATCGTACCACTGCACTCCAGCCTGGGAGACAGAGTGAGACTCCGTCTCGAAAAAAAAAAAAACAAAATAAATAAATAAATAAATAAATAAATAAATAAATAAATAAATAAAAAAAATAAAAGTTACCTCTGGCTGCCTTGTAGAAAGGAGATGGAGGCCGGGCGCGGTGGCTCAAGCCTGTAATCCCAGCACTTTGGGAGGCCAAGACGGGCGAATCACGAGGTCAGGAGATCGAGACCATCCTGGCTAACACGGTGAAACCTCGTCTCTACTAAAAATACAAAAACTAGCCAGGCGAGGTGGCGGGCGCCTGTACTCCCAGCTACTCGGGAGGCTGAGGCAGGAGAATGCCGTAAATCCGGGAGGCGGAGCTTGCAGTGAGCTGAGATCCGGCCACTGCACTCCAGCCCGGGCAACAGAGTGAGACTCCACCTCAAAAAAAAAAAAAAAAAAAAAGAAAGGAGATGGAGAGGCAGGAGCGAAAGCAGAGTGATAATTTAGGACCAGGTGCAGATGACAGCTGCCTGGACTCACTCAAGCCTAACAACCCAATGTCTGAGGGAAGGGGAAAATGTGTCTCAGAGACTTTGTAGCTTCGGAGTGATGGAGCCAGAATTGAAATCCAGGACTTGGCTGGGCGAGGTGGCTCATGCCTGTAATCCTAGCACTTTGGAGGCCGAGGAGGGCAGATTGCTTGAGCTCAGGGGTTGGAGACCAGCCTGAGCAACATGGCAAAACCCCATCTCTACCAAAAAAAAAAAAAAAAAACAAAACTACAAGAATTAGCCAGATGTGGTGGTGGGTGCCTGTATTCCAGCTACTCGGGAGGCTGAGGTGGGAGGATCGCTTGAGCTGGGGAAGTTGACGCTGCAGTGAACCATGATCGTGCCACTGCACTCCAGCCTGGGTGACAGAGCAAGACCCTGTCTCAAAAATGAAAAATAATTCCAGAACATACCCCTCCCAATAGCCATGCTTTATTAATGTTTTATAATACTAATTGCTACCATTTATGGAGAGTCCATTAATCTTCTAATAACCCAGACAACGGATATTATTACCTCCATGCTATCTGTGGGGAAGGCTGACTCTGGTCAAGATTTGAGCACGATCTGACTGTCTTCAGAGCTCAGGTTCCTGATGGAGAGGAGGCAGGGGCTACTTGACACGTAGTGGTCGGGGCAGCCCTCGGCGTCTCTCCTTCACTGTCTGCAATCCTCTCTGGGTCGCCCTGGGCATTTTCTGACTGATCATGGAGTGGCTTAAGTGGTCTCTGAGCTCACAGAGTGACAGAGCACGATCCACAGGTTGGGGGCCTGGTTCTAGTGGCATCTGTGCCCCTTAACTGAGAACAGGCTCCCTCAAAGCTCAATGGTGCTGACTGACTGATACTACTCGTAATGGCACACCTAGCAGGGGGATCCCTCCCTCCCCTCCCCTTTGTCATCGTTCCAGAAATCTTCACTCAAACTCCCAGCCTGTGCTTTAGTTCAGGGTGACAATCATGCTGCCTCTCCATGTCCATACTAGAAGGGCAGGGAAACAATCTCTATTCCTTTCACCTAAGCCCTCATAGATTTGGAGTTTTCCCAAAGAAATGTTTCCTATGAAATATATCAAACCCCGCTGGAGGCCAGGTGTGGTGGCTCATGCCTGTAATCCCAGCACTCTGGGAGGCTGAGGTGGGTGGATCACGAGGTCAAGAGATCGAGACCATCCTGGCCAACATGGTGAAACACCATCTCTACTAAAAATACAAAAAAGAGGCCGGGCGCGGTGGCTCAAGCCTATAATCCCAGCACTTTGGGAGGCCGAGATGGGCGGATCACGAGGTCAGGAGATCGAGACCATCCTGGCTAACACGGTGAAACCCCGTCTCTACTAAAAAAAAAAATACAAAAAATAGCCAGGCGAGGTGGCGGGCACCTGTAGTCCCACCTACTCTGGAGGCTGAGGCAGGAGAATGGCGTAAACCCGGGAGGCAGAGCTTGCAGTGAGCTGAGATCAGGCCACTGCACTCCAGCCTGGGCGACAAAGCAAGACTCCGTCTCAAAAAAAAAAAGAAAAAAAAAAATACAAAAAAGTAGCTGGGTGTGGTGGCACGTGCCTGTAGTACCAGCTACTCGGGAGGCTGAAGCAGGAGAATTGCTTGAAACCGGAAGGCGGAGGTTGTAGTAAGCTGAGATCGTACCGCTGCACTCCAGCCTGGGCAACAAGAGAGAAACTCGGTCTCAAAAAAAAAAAAAAAAAAAAAAACCCACTGGATAGGCAGAGCAAGTTTTATTGTATTTATTTTACTTACCCTATTTTACTTTTTTGAGACAAGGTCTTTGATTTGTTTTTCTAAGACCACCAGAGTGGGCACAAAAGAACCAGCGAGTAGGCAAGGCTAAAAGCAAAACTGCAAATTTATTCTTTGGTCATCTAGCTTCAGGGACCGGAGCTGGG